>NC_136800.1:5816672-5836672 GCF_951216825.1 Electrona antarctica | reverse complement strand
CATTTTGTGCAACAGGGTTTGTTTATAAATGTCAAACGCAGAACTCCCCCATTGTAGCAAACTTCAGTCACAGAGCTGCCTAACTGTAGCACTTTGCCAACTTCAATCACAGAGCTCCCTAACAATTTAGTAAATTAGTAATTAAGCCTTTTTCTTTTTTCTTCTTAAAATTGCTAAATACAACGCACAAGTACTTAGTATTGATACAATCGATTATTTGCATTGCAAAACAATACAATACAAAGTCAATGTTGCTACATTTCGATATACTTCGATTCTTAACCCATTTAGGCCTGACGTCAACATTTTAAAAATGTCTTCTAAATCCTGACTGTTTCTATGTCAATGGTGCTCAATATTTCATGTCAAGGACCCAAGAAATTATATGTAATTGGCCGCCGACCCCCATCTGAAAATATGGTGTTCCAGGAACCTCCCAGAAGCAAAGAATTTAGTTTAAAACGCTCACTCTGAAAGTATATTCAAAGATTTGTGCCGCATTTTCACGATTTTTCAAAAATAGCAGACCTACAAGCTCATAGCTGTATACATTTGATAACTTGAAATGGTACATTCTGCACAATGGGTTCTTTCTACTTTTGGTACTTTAGGTACATTTTTGGTTGTAGATTTTTACTTGTAACGGAGTGTTTCTATATTGCAAATTCAAATGTTCAAATTCAAATATTCAAATGAGCTTGTAGATCTGCTATTTTTTCAATCACTAAAGTATAACATAATGCTTAAAACACCAAAATGGGTTCCCGCCCAAAATGGGTTAAAATCAGATTTTCACACTTTTCAGCGAGTGAAAGGAAGCCCTGAATGCTAAATTCGGCAAAATAGTACTAGAATGCATGCTAGGAAAAAAAAACCACACATTTGATTACATCCTACCAGTGATGCCTTCACACTTCAGTCATTTGCATTTTTGGTGAGAGAAATCAATCATATCTCATGTCAGATATGTGACACCATATTCAAAGGACCAGATAATGTATATGGCTGACCACAGGATTCTAAAATGGGCTGGACATGTAGTAATCTGAGAGGGTTGCGAGTCAGTGCTAGAGCGCTTTCTCCTGTGCCCGGTCCCCAAGGTGACAACCTGTCCTATAGTATGTGCCAATCAATCTATTAACCCATTTTGGGCGGGAACCCCTTTTGGTGTTTTTAAGCATTATGTTATGCTTTAGCTATTGAAAAATCGTGAAAATGTGGCCCAAATGTTTGAATATATTCTTTCAGAGCGTTCGTTTTTAGCTCAAATCTTTGCTTCTGGGGGGGGGGGGGGGGGGGGGGGGTCCCTGGAACAACATTTTTTCAGATGGGGGTCGGCGGCCAAATACATATAATTCTAGGGGTCCTTGACATTAAATAGTTTGAGAACCACTGACTGACGTTCCCAGGTCAAAATGGGTTAAAATACTAATAGTTGACCAGACATCCACATTGGCGTGTACTATAGGCCCCCTCCTTCTTCCCTCAACACCCTCAACTCATCATGTCTAAATGCACCATTTTCCCGAAAATACCCGATCTACAAGCTCACAATGCATCGCAGCGTGACACCTTGTGGGCTCGTAGATCTGCCATTGGTGCTAAAATGTTTGCCCCCGAATAGAGACACTGCTGGGGTTCATGTGGTTAATCACATATAGCCAACCTTTATTTTCCCATGGGTGAGTGATAAGAGGATAGAGAGGATGATTCTTTATTCTTCATATCAGCCTCAGGGCTGATAATAACAGCAGTAGCTGTATTGACCAGAGAGTTGCCAACTCTCGTGAGAGAAATAAGCCAACCCACCTTCACAAACAAGCCAAAAACAAGACAACTCTTGCTAGAGAAATAAGTCAAATCTCCCTTTGAAAAACAAGCCAAAACAAGCCCAATGATATGGCCATATAATCCTAATAAAATGATGCATTTATCATTATCAATACTATGTTTGTCTATAATAATGAATGTTTTGGTCATTTATTTATTACTATTACACACATACTTTAGCCCTAGGGCTAAATAAGTAGAGACACCAGACCCATTCTGTCACTCAATGTGATTCACACTCGCCCAAACCTATGGGTATTTATAATACATACAGTACATCAAATAAATATTGGCTTGTTCAATTTTCAAAACGAGCCACAAAAAAGAAACGCAACTATGGAAAAAAATTACCATCTGCTGAAGTTTCTTTAGCCCAGCACCCAGCCTGTCCATGTGCGTATTCTACGTCCGCTCTGTCTAGGAAAGACAAACATTAAACCTGTATATAGGAGGGGCTGGCGCCCCTCAAAAACTATATAATACAGCGTATATGTCAAGTGCACAGCTACAATACAATCTATTCATGCTTCATGCTTCATGCTTCATGTATCTCTCTACCGCTGTAAGGTCTCAGGTTCCTAGCAGGAATACAAAAAGAACAGGCAATAGAGTGACAGTAGGTGGGTTTCCATCAAAACATTTCGAAAATAGGAAGGAATAAGTAAGTAATTCGAAAAAAGAAAAGCGTATTTTTCTTGTTTCCATCCACTGACAAAATGCGCTTCTTTGGAGATATTAAATAAGCAGTAGGCCTAGATGGCGCTATTTGCCAGTCAAGTGAGACGCACAGAGAGGCGCATATTATCTGACATTTATTTTACCGTTTGATGTCTGAAATCTGATAGCATCTGCATCACACACTACAGGATAATCTTACACGATTATTTGATCATGTCACTCACACACACACACACACACACACACATCTCTGATTTGTTCTTCACCACGGTGCATTTGACGTTCTTTTAGGCTATTCAAGTTGGTCTGCATGAAGTCCGCTGTCCAGATGGGCCACTGGGACAGGCTGTCTTTAAAACAGGCTGTCTGTTAAATAAATAGGCGTGTGTTTTTGTCTAGACAGGGGCTGGTATAGTTTCGTTTTCAAAGTACAGGGACGATCGGGACCCCTGCCCTGCGACTTGACAGTACATTTCCATTTTGACTAGTCTCCTCTCGTCCGTTTAGTTCCGAGCTGTTTAGGAGAAATATCACCGATCTAAGTTCATGATCAACGGCGAACGCCCTCACCGGGGAGAGCAAAAGAGCCTCAGCCTGCAGACAGAGGCTTCGAGACTCGAGTGTGTAAATTTAATAATTTATGTATCCACATCCCACCCACCCTCCCGTTCGATCACTCCACAAGTCCACTATAGGCTACTCACCATCGCATGTGTTTTTTTCTTTTCCAACTGTTAAAAGCGATATATGCGCATTTTGAGGTGTTTCCATCCAGGAGATTTTGCGAAAGAACCTTAATGCGCAAAAAAAAGGCTTTATGGAAACGCACCTACTGATGAAGGCTGGATAGCCGAAACGTCTGTCTGTGATGTAGAAAATAAAAATAATTTAAATTTACCCGTGGCACTGTGTGCGATCCATCACCTTTGTTTTCTATGATGTTCTTTTGAGTGGATTTCGCAACAGAAGTCAGAGCGCGGTGTTCACAAGAGAAGTCATAGTGTGACACTGCACATTTTGAGCGGTTCATGACTCGTACTAGGGGTGAAATAAGTCCAATTGAAGCTCACTCCTTGTCCCCCAAGTGCTGTGGGGATCTTTAACGTCATGATTTCACTTTGTTAGAACATTATTGCGACCTACGGTAGTCCGTCCGTCCGTCCCTCACGCCTCCATTTATGGTTGTAAGTCCTCGTCACGCCACCATATATGGTCGTCAGTCCTTCACGCTCCATATATGAAGATCACGACACTGACCTCATCAAACCCTGGATAGCCTTACATGGAGAAGACTGCATAATCAGCTAGATCTGCATATATGGAGCCAGCATCATTTGGTCTTTTGGATTTTCACTCCGTTTGTCTTGTTGTGTTGTCTACTACCAGTAAGATGCCCTGAGGGCGAGAAGCGACCTTGCGCTGAAACAACAGAGCTTCTTAATACGGCACATTTAAGAAGCAGGAGTTAAACTATTAATCTGGTATCCGTGAGGTCAGATGTAGAGTTGCTGGCTCCATATATGCAGATCTAGGTTATCATCCAGTCTTCTCCATGACACGTGCCATATATGGAGTGTGTCTTGAGTGTACATGGTTTGAGGAGGTCAAATCAACATATGGAATGTCAGAACAGGTCAGCTCCATATATGGAGATCTAAGGGTTTGACGAGGTCAGATCAACATAAGGAATGCATTTCTGCACAGGGTTTGATGAGGTCAGATCGAACATATGGAATGAACTCTGTATTGGCCGTATATGGAGCGTGTCACGAGGCGTGACGGATGCGAGATGCAGGTTTTCATAGTAAACTGCGACCTACAGTGGCAATAACTCCCGTTGTTATTATTATTATCACTGTAACTATCATCAACATCTGTTGTTGTGTCCGTCTGTCTGTCTGTCCAACTGTCCCTTTTAACAGATGAGAGCAACAGAGAGTCCAGTCCTTTCATCGACGATGACAGAGGACACTACTACGATGGCAAAAACATGGCCTTGTTTGAGGTAAGGCCTCATTCCGACTCATGACGTAGTATGACGGCAACGCTTGACGACGAGAGTTGAAGCCCAGGGGTCGTCAACACGTCCGACGTATGCGGACAAACGTGTCTGTGGCGACGACTTGGTCTTGTCCGTGGCAAATTTTAGATGTTTAAGTAAATGTATTTACTAAATCCATCCCTCCATGCTTTCTCCTTGTAGGAGGAGATTGACAGTAATCCCATGGTGGCGTCTCTTCTCAGTAAATTGGCCAACTACACCAACCTACCCCAAGGCGTCAGGGAACATGAGGAAGCAGACAACACTGTCACGGTATGGTGTCATCTTTTTATTTTACTAGTGGGGATGATGTGTGTGGGTTTTATTTTAACCCATTTAGACTTGAGCTCGATTTAACAAATGTCTTCTAAATCCTAAATTTTCCAAATCCAGTTTTCTGAAAAACCTATGTTTCTATGTCAGTGGATCTCAAAGTATTACATGTCATGGACCCCAAATATATATGTATTTGGCCGCCAACCCCATCTCAAAATATGTTGTTTCAGGGACCCTCCCAGATCGCAAATATTTGAGTTACAAACGTTCACTCTGAAAGAATATATATTCAAAGATTTGCGTCACATGTTCACGATTTTTCAAAAATAGCAGATCTACAAGCTCGCAGTGCGGCACTCTGTGCCGTGCTATGAGCTTGTAGATCTGCTATTTTTCAACAGCTAAAGTATAACATAATGCTTAAAACACCAAAAGAGGGTTCCCGTCCAGAATGTGTTAACCACTTTGAACTGGCGCCCCTATTTCGGGCATGGTGAACATTCACAAAAATAGTTATTTGGGACCCCCAACTATAAATATGTGCTTCCAGGGACCCTCCAGAAGCAAATATTTGAGTTAAAAACGTAATATATAGTTTTGCGTCACATTTTCACGATTTAAAAAAAAAATAGCAGATCTACAAGCTCGTAGCGTGGCACTCGGTGCCGCACTACGAGCTTGTAGATCTGCTATTTTTCAACAGCTAAAAGTTTAAAATAAGGGTTTTAAGTGGTTTAAAGCGTCCTCGGGTCTAAATGGGGTTAAGTGAAGTCGTTAAGTTACTGCAGCTGCACACCGTTCTCCTTGTTGAAGACCAGGAAGTAATTAGACATTCAGTCAGTGTGTGACCAGTGAAGAAGATATGGAGCAACACTTTTCACATGATAAACAAGTGATATATTGAGGCAGTGAGAGCTGTGCGTTATTACTTAAGTGAGGGCGAGAGGAGGCCAGAGAGAGGGAGAGAGAGAGAGACACACGAGGGAGGAGATGAGAGACACAGGGAGCTCCACAGAACAACACAGGGCAGTTCTCTTAATGGAGGAACCATGTAAGAAGAGAGAGCAAACGCTGGTCGTCCTCATGAGTCATAAAACGGTAAGTAACACATGGTTCGGATCAATTGTTGTTGCTTTCTTTGAGTTTGTGTCTGAGGTTTGAGACAGGCTATTGTAACTAGAATGGAGTTAGAGTGCTGCAGACCTCCACCAAGGCCATACGAATCTCTGCGGTTTGCCCATTTGATTGATTGATTGATTGATTGATTGATTGATTACTTCATTAGTCAGAGATGTAAACGGTACAGACAAACACCGAGGGCTCTATTTTCGTCCATGCTAAACCCCTTAAAGTTCAAAATGTACTTAAAGTAGTAAAAGTAAAAGTACTCATATTGCAGAATGTCCCATATCAAGTTGAAAATATATACTTTGAATATAGCCGATCTACAAGTTCACAATGCGTCGCATCGCAACGCATTGTGAATGTATAGATCGGCTATTTTCAAATGGCTGAAATGTATCCAGGAATGTAATGACATGGTTAATGTATGTTTTCTAATCAAAATCAAAATCTACAAATAAAGTAACTAGTAACTAAAGTTGTCAAATAAATGTAGTGGAGTAAAAGTGCAATATTTGCGCTTTCTGAGATGTAGTGGAAATTAAATTAGGCCTACTGGAAATATTCAAGTAAATTACAAATGCCTCAAAATTGTACTTAAGTACAGTACTTAAATGTACTTAGTTACTTTACACCACTTCTTATGGATATAAACTAGTATATCCGTGGGGCAGGTCAGAGGTCATCCAGAAGCAGGAAGAAGAGACATTATTCAGCTAAATCAGGAACAGTACCAGGAACTGCTAAACTTTATACCTTGTACTTTGTTTCTTGTATGTTTGGTTTTTATGCCTTGTCTCGTAATTTAACGGTGATGTGGGAGTCGATGGTCGCTGAGGGGCGTTTGTTTTACAGGTTAGGGTTAGGATAGGCATAGTTTTTGTGAGGTTAGGGTTAGCTTTAGGCATAGTTTTTGTGAGGTTATATAACCCCGCCCTGTTAGTAGTAGCCGGTTACTACTAGAAGGACTCCCACGCTCGGCAAAAAAGAGAGTCCCACCCGTTTCGTTTTTATGTTTTGTGTGGGAATTGCGGTTGAAATTTAGCATCTTTGCTAATTCCGGCGTATTTACGTTGCATTTGTTTGTAATATTCATGAATATGCTTGTCCCGTACGTCGAAATAAACAGATAACGTAAAGTAAAGTAACTCTGCTCAAGCTTATCGTAACGGGAAACCAGCCTGACCAGACCTCACCCAGACTTCCAGATTACCGTTCATCTAACCAGACAAGCATGGTCGTGTTTTCCCGTCGTGTTTCCCCGGAAACACGATATTGCTATTTAGTTGATATTTAGTCGACTAAGACTAAACAATTTCAGAAGACTAAATAGGACTAAGACTAAATGTTGTGTTATTCAAAAGACTAAGACTAAATCAAACTATTCTGAAAATATTGACACTGCAACAGAGAGAACTTCAAAGCAGAGTTCCAATTGGACCGTGTTATAAATAGAACGTGCTAAAAAAGAGTAGCCAAAAGAATGAAACTGTATCCCAACATTGTGTTCTCTGAGTCCTATCGCCCAGCAGTCCTCCTGACACTACCACTAATTAATACCTTTGAGCAGGGGTGGGGAAAAGTACTCAAATGTTTTACTTACAGTAAGTTAAGTAACAATACTGTAATATAGAAATACTCTGTTACAAGTAAAAGTCCAGAATTCAAAATGTGGTTGCATAAAAGTACAAAAGTATTGGCATCAAAATGTTCTTAAAGTACCAAAAGTTAAAAGTAGTCATTGTGCAGAATGTCTCAAGTTTTAAAATGTCTATAAATATTTAGAAAATAGACGAGCTCGCAATTGCGAGCTTGTAGCATATTTTCAAATGGCCAAAATGTATATAGTGCTGAAGTGGTTACTGTATGTTTTGTAATAATAATCAAAAACTCCAAAGTAACTAGTAACTAAAGTTTTCAAATAACTCTAGTGGAGTAAAAGTACAATATTTGCTTCTGAGATAGGCTGAGCTCACACCTTTCATGCAATTCTCGTGCTCGTTGGATGCTCGTTGGATGCATGTTGTGTTGTGTCATGGCCGCCCAATGTATTTCCAATGGAGGTCACATGGTTTGACCCAACATTGTGTTGTGTGAGGGGGAGGGGCGGACGACTGCGCCCCTCCCCCTCACACAACACAATGTTGTGTCAAACCATGTGACCTCCATTGGAAATGCATTGGGTGGCCATGACACAACACAGCATTGATCCAACGAGCACAAGAATTGCATTAAAGGTGTGAGCTCAGCCATAGTAGTGGAGTAGAAGTAAAAGTACCTGGAAATCGGAAATACTCGAGTAAAGTACAAATACCTCAAAAGGAGGCACTGGAGCAACTCAGACAGTTTTAAGCCCTTGTTAATTCACAGGGTGCAAGTAACAACGGTGGCCTAAGGGTTAGAGGAGTGCCCTTGTTGCCGAAAGGTTGCCGGTTCGATTCCCCGGACGGGCAGGAAAAATCTGTGTGGGGAAGTGATTGTCATCACTCACCCAACACCGCTGAAGTGCCCTTGAGCAAGGCACTGAACCCCCAACTGCTCCCCCTGGAGCTGCTTAGTGGCCAACAGTACAAGACTGTAGTTGTACTGGTCAGCTCCCAGGTTTTAGTGTGTGTATCTGTCTGTGTGTTTCTATGTGCAGGGCGTTGCTGAAAATGAGCACCTGTGCTCAGCTACTTCCCTGGGTAATTTAGCTACTTCCCTGTGAATTTAAAAGGACTTAAACTGTCTGAGTTGCTCCGGTGAGTGCCTTCCTTCCTCTTGCTACCTGTCCTGTCTCTGATGCACCAGATTGGCTTGAGGTGCGGTGGAACTCCCTTCTACCTCAACATTGTACTTCTTAAGTATAGCACTTAAGCAAATGTGCTTAGTTACTTTCCACCACCGCCTATGAGTGCAATGCTCTGAGACAGGGCGTGCACATTGAGAATCACATCACAACACAAATCAATACAATACGAACTTTGGAATCAATTAATTTTTCATTGACTTGTTTATGGAGCTGCTTCTTAAAGAAACATTATCTGTCCATCAATGCATCTCACTGTTGTGTATTCACAGCTTTAGCCACAATTCATGATCGTAGACAATTTATCTGTTAAAGGACCACTTCACCACTTTTCAACATATCTTCATATAATAGGTCCTCACTAATAATCATGATAAAATGGCACGATTTGTTTCCTACTTAGTCTGTGTCTCATAGGAGGGCTGTGGGCAGTTTAGAAACCGTCCTCCAGTGACATCATCATTAGGCAGAATTTTTTTTAAACAAGATTTGTTTACAAAAATGTTTAGATTTTCATTATCGTGAGAACGATGGCTTCCATTTTTGCAACTTTTCAGGACTAGAAAGCCTGCAGTTTCTATTAGCTTGTATTCCCCGTCGATGATGTCACTGGAGGACGGTTTCTGAACTGCCCACAGCCCTCCTATGAGACACAGACCGAGTAGAAGAATTGCGCCATTTTTTCATGATTATTAGTGAGGACCTATTATATGAAGATAAGTTGAAAAGTGGTGAAGTGGTCCATTAATGGCTTTATTTTTGTTTAGATTATATTTCATGTTTATTTACATTTTCTCCACTCATTAAAACGTTACAGAATTTACCTGAATAAGGTTAACAGAATTTACCCGAATCATGTAGTGACTGTATATCACTGATTTATCTATCAAGCATAGTTCAGTTCTTTACAGGTAAGAAAATAAATGTATCGCTGTTAACTTTGGGGAAAAGGTCAAGTACACTGAGTTATAGTCAATCTGTGCAGCTAAACCAATGCCAATAGTCCTTTTAAAGGGATTGTGACATTAAAAATTATTATTTTTATTTGTATTGTTTATTTTTTTAGGTTTTCTGAGCTTAATTGCACCCAAAAAACCTGAACTTTTAACATTCAGTAGATTTTCTGTGGTCTGGGAGTGTGATGTGTATGCAAATCCCATATATGACAATGGGATTTGCCAGCAGATGTCACTATTTTCACTGTTTTGCCTGTTTTCATTGCACCTCAAAAGGCTTCACAGACACAGAGAAAATCCCAGACCACAGAAAATCCACTGAATGTTCAAAGTTCAGGTTGTGTGGGTGTAGTTGAGGTCATACAACCTAAAAGAAAAATAAATGAAAAGTAATGTCATGAAACCTTTTAAGATATTTTGTTGTATTGGACCATTATCATGTCAGGAGTTAAAGATTAACTCCAATCCATTGCACGGATGAAAAAGAAGTAATAATAACAATGCTTTCGGCTCCAAGAGAGCTGCATTCGTTTAATGTCAGCAACCTACAGCAGTGCTTCCCAAACGTTTTAGCCTGCGACCCAAAAGACAAATTAGACATTCCTCTGGGACCCACATTAGTGAAAATAGCCGATCTACAGGCCGATTCTATAAAAAAAAGTCTTCTAAATCGTAACAGTTTTCTGAAAACCCTATGTTTCTATGTCAGCGGTTTTCAAACTTTTTCATGGCAAGGACCCCAAAAACTATATGTAATAGGCCGCGGACCGCCGGACCCCCATCTGAAAATATGTGGTTCTAACTCCAAGGACCCCCCAAGAAGCAAAGACATGAGTTAAAAACGTTCACTGCGAAATAATATATATTCATATATATATTCGTTTTCACGATTAAAACAAAATAGCAGATCTACAAGCACACAAGCTGTGTGTGTGTGTGCGTCTGTGTGTGTGTGTGTGTGTGTGCGTGCGTGCGTGCGTGCGTGCGTGCGTGCGTGCGTGCGTGCGCGAAACAGTGACACTTGGTGGTGTGTTAGGCTGTGCAACAGTGACACTTGGTGGTGAAGATATTCTATTTCCGTGCTCAGCCCCAGGGACACAGCCAGCCAGGGTTACACATAGCTGTCTATTGATCTTATGCACACGGCTGCCATCTTGCCAGCAAGGTGCTAACTAGGTGCAACCTCCCATTGTCAACCCATGCATCCAAACAGAAGTGTCCTATCTAATTATTTTAAACAACGTCAAACTCGCCAACATTGCAGCTGTACGAAAAACTTGGATTATCCTCTTCTCAATCTGTAAAGTTTTTGTTCATAAAAATCCACCGTAGACATGTTATGAGCTACTTCCTGTCAAGAAATTAATTAACAAACATTAACAACAACACCAACTTTGATGAGGCAGTATTGCTTCGTTTTCAAAATAAGGTTTTCTTTCATGTCCTGAAAAATGAACATTTTGGAGTTAAGTGGTTTCTTCCCGACAGCAGAGTTATATACTAGTATACAATCTTGCTTGTGTTTCCTCTCCCCAGGGTCCCCAGATGGGTACGTTCATCGGGGTGTACCTGCCGTGCATGCAGAACATCCTGGGGGTCATCCTGTTCCTGCGTCTCCCCTGGATCGTGGGCACGGCGGGCATCATGGGCTCGCTCGCCATCGTCCTGCTGTGCTGCGCCTGCGTGAGTAGCTCTGAGCACAGAACACCGACCCTCCTACAACCCGTGGCCGTGGAAATCAAACGGAAATGACCATTGGTGGCGGAAGCAGGGTACAATTAGTAAAGGGATATTTCACTTTCAAAACAACTTTTGGTCATTTTATCGTCTACTCTGGCTTATGTGAACACCCCAGACGGTTTTTAAGTTGCTTAATTCAGTATTTAGATATTCGATATTCATTTTAGCTGCCCCGCCCCCTTCCTATACAAACCCATTATAACTTTAAACTCCATTTTAACCATGATAGATTAATTGAAAACAGAAAACACAAGAACAATATGCATGCACACACACACACACACACACACACACACACACACATACACCAAACACTCTCGTTCTATCCATTGTTTAATGAAATTAATGACTCTTTTCCTTGTGTAGACCATGTTAACGGCCATTTCCATGAGCGCCATAGCAACCAATGGAGTTGTGCCAGGTATGTTTTGATCCTTTACACACTTGTTCGCATTAATGCTAAATAGTTTTGGACTGCCAACTTCCTTTTTACCACGACAACGCTTAAAGGACAACTTTGGGGGTTTTTTCCAACCAAGGTTCATGTTTTAGGTTGTTATTCGAGAAAGTAAAAGAGTGTTATATTATTTTAATTTTTTCATTTGAAGGGGGAGGTGACAAACTGTCATATTAAGCCTACAACACAGTATGGGAGCCCCCTAGTATCTCCTTTCACATTCAGTAGATCCCGTGATCTTTTGTGGCCAGATGTAATTTCCTGGGGTCTAGTAGGACCAGAGCAAATAACAATAAAGAAATTGCTGTAAAAAAAAAATAGATTAAAACGAAAGAAAGAAGCAAATTAAAAAAATAATAATAACAGTCATCTTTTACTTTCTCTAATAACAATCTAAAACATGACACTTTTCCTTTAAAATAAGAATTGAATACATTAAAGGAGCATTCAGTGATTTGGGTGATTTGGAAAACCGCCCGGGTAACAAAATGTGCACATGCACGCTCTACAGTGGGGGGAAGTGCAACAGGCCAACAGCACGTGCACCAAGGCCCACCCCCACTCGATCATGATTGGAGGAAGGCCCCACTCATCCTGATTGGATGAAGGTTTTGCCACCCGCCACCAACACTGAAACTAGGGTTTTTTGACCCCAGGGGCTCACTGGGGACAGGGAGGAACTCCTTATATGGTCAGCACACTCTATAGTAGGGAGGATTATCCAGAAAAAAAGAAAAAATAAGTGATATTTGAATTAAGTCAAATCACTGAATATACCTTTAAATGTCAATACGAGGCAATTGAAAAACAGTTGCCTTTTTGGTAGTGGATGGAGAGAGAGGGTTTTTGTCCAAACAAGAAACCGCCACCAAAATTGGGTTTTTAAATGACCATCCTGGGGTTTTTGGTGGTTGTTGTAGCCCATTGACTACTAATCTTACATTGTAATTATAATACATTACATTACTGTTATTGGTTTTGGTACTTCCGGGGGATAAAAGACGTCGGAAATTCATCCTTTTGTAAATTACTAGTAGGATTTTACTGTGTATGATTTAATAGATGACGTTCACTGAGGTGTAATGCATCTATTTGGCTTATTGGTTATTATATATTGTCCCTCTGCGAGAATCTGGACATATAGGAAACAAAAAGTTTACTTACTAAAGGAATTAGGGATGGGGGGGACAAGTTTACATGTCAAGGAATCCTTGCTGGTCGTTTTCAAACGCAGCCCATGTTCTCCCTATAGCTGGTGGCTCCTACTACATGATCTCCAGATCTTTGGGTCCAGAGTTTGGAGGAGCAGTGGGTCTCTGTTTCTACCTCGGGACCACCTTCGCTGGATCCATGTACATCCTGGGCACCATAGAGATATTACTGGTATGTTAAAGGGTGAGGTCGCTTCTCGCCCTCAGGGCGTCTTACTGCTAATAATAATAATAATAATAATGATAATAATCTTTATAAAGCACTTAATCAAAACAAAGGTTCAGGGTCTCATCTCTTTAGAAAGAGTGTCAGGCTAGCTTTACATAAAACTGAAGAACAAATAAAATGATATATTGTCTATCGTATCCTTCTATAATTTCACGAAAATGTCTGCGTGTGAGCGAGTGTGTGTGTCCCGTGTATCTTGAGAAGCGCATGAACTATCGACCTCAAACTACGGGTGCGTAAATCACAGAGCGATATGTTCCCTCGGGTTGGTCCCGGAAGTCAGTTGGATTGGTGGTCGTCCAAGAAATATTGAAAAATGTCCCCACACAGCCATGTGAAAATAAATAGTAAAAGAAAGGAGTAGTAAAGTAGTTCCAAGTGCAGTCCATGTTTACAGAGATTTATAGAAAGTTGTTGTGAAGTGCACTGTTGCAATGGGCTCCATGCACACACGCCATTGTAGAAAGAACTTGGGCCCCTTCCCTACTTTTTTCACAGGTGTTACCGATGATACTAATGAAGGCTCTGTTCCATTCTGGTCAAACAGAGTCAGGGTGCTGCTACTGTGCATGTCGGCTCACTGGAAACACTCTGCTACACCAGTGGGTCTCAAAGTGTCCTTGAGTGGGTTCCAAATGGCCCCGTAATGGTCCATTTGGTTCCATTTGTACACCGTGAAATTAAAAGGTTTGAGAACCACTGCACACTAAATGGAACAGAGCCTTAATTTGTATCATCAGTATCACCTGTGAAGGAAGAATGTCTTTGAAAAGCAATTCTTGTCGGCAATTGACACTGTCATGCTATGGAGTATATATTATGCTTAAATTATTAAATTATCCTCCTCCCTCTCTCTCTCTCTCTCTCTGTCTCTCTTTGTCTCTCTCCGTTTCCTCTCTCCGCGTAGACGTACATCGTTCCCACGGCGGCCATATTCGAGGCGGAGAAGAAGGAAGACGAGAACCTGGCGATGCTCAACAACATGCGCGTCTACGGCACCTGCTGCCTGGCTCTCATGGCTCTGGTGGTGTTCATCGGGGTGAAGTGAGTGTACACGCACACGTGCACCCAAGCATGTGTACACACGCACGCACGCACACACACACAGTGTCCTAATCCTTGTCCTCCACCACAGGTATGTGAACAAGCTCGCCCTGGTGTTCCTGTCCTGCGTGGTGCTGTCCATCATGGCCATCTACGCCGGCGTCATCAAGACGGCCATCGAGCCGCCCAACTTCCCGTGAGTACAACGACACACGCACGGTACACAACCTGCCAGTGGTGGAAAGTAACTAAGTACATTTACTTAAGTACTGCAGGTATTTGTACTTTACTTGAGTATTTCCAATTTCCACTACTTTTACTTCTACTAAATGTTGTACTTTTACTCCCCTGCATTTATTTGAAAACTTTAGTTACTAGTTACTTTGATTAGTTGCAAAACATACATTAACCACTTCAGCCCTATATACCGGTACATTTCGTGGCATTTGAAATGCGACACATTATGAGCTTGTAGATCTGCTATTTTTAAAAGATGTTTATTTGAAAGTTGAAATGAGACATTCTGCACAATGAGTACGTTCTACTTAAGTGCATTTTGATACCAATACCGTTACTATACCGTACTTTTACTCAAGTAAATTTTGAATCCCGGGCTTTTACCTGTAACGGAGTATTTTTATATTGCCGTATTGATACTTTTACTTAACCCATTTTGGGCGGGAACCCCTTTTGGTGTTTTAAGCATTATGTTATACTTTAGCTATTGAAAAATAGCAGATCTACAAGCTCGGTGCCGCGCTATGAGCTTGTACCGTAGGTCTGCTATTTTTGAAAAATGTAGTCCAAATCTTTGAATATATATTCTTTCAGAGCGAACGTTTTTAACTCAAATCTTTGCTTCTTGGGAGGGGGTCCCTGGAACAAACATATTCTCAGATGGGGGGGTCGGTGGGCCAATTACATATATTTTTGGGAGACCTTGACATGGAAATGTATGAGAACGACTGACATAGAAACATGGGATCTTTCAAAAAACTGTCAGGATTTAGAAGACATCTGTAGAACCGTCCTCGGGTCTAAAATGGGTAAAAGTAAAACATTTGAGTACTTTTTCCCAACCGCTGGTTATATTATCAAATATCCGCCCTTCTTCCTTCTCTGCAGCATCTGTCTGTTGGGGAACCGCTCTCTCAAGAACCTGGACTTTGGGACGTGCCTCAAGGTGGAGGTCGGGGCGAACAACCAGACGCTCACCACCGACCTCTGGGCTCAGTTCTGCCACGACAGGCACCTCAACAGCAGCTGTGACCCCTACTTCCAGTCCAACAACGTCAGCGAGATCCAGGGCATACCTGGCCTGCTGAGTGGCGTCATTAGAGGTCCTGTCTGTCTGTCTGTCTGTCTGTCTGTCTGTCTGTCTGTCTGTCTGTCTGTCTGTCTGTCTGCCTGCCTGCCTGACATTATTGATCACAATCTGCTGCTTGACAAACCGTCATGTTATGGTTTTACTTTGACCTTATCTGCACTAAGTTGGATAAAAGGCTATTTATCCAGCAGATCACAGAGAGTATACCACAATGGGAGTCTCTCAGACACTAAACATGTCCACTGTGGAATTCCACAAGGGAGTTGCTTTGTTGCCTTTGTTGTTCACTATATTTACACATGACATGCCACTGGTCTTAGACAGGGCCAATATAGCCATGTGTTCTGATGACACTGCTTTGTATATGTCTGCTACGGATGTGGAAGATCTGTCTGTAGCTCTCAACAAGGAACTACAATACATATCAGAGTGGGTGGTGAACAAGAGGATGGTCCTGAACATCTCAAAGACTAAATCCATTGTATTTGGATCACAGCATATATTATATGCTCAAGTCAAAACCCCAACTGAATTTGAATCTGAGAGATTTTTGCAATTGAGCATGTAGATGAAACAAAACTACTTGGGGTTACATTAGACAGTCATCTAACATGACGAAAAAAATTGTCCATGATTAGGAGATGTGCTGAGTTTTTAACTCTAACATCTGCTGTCCAGGTCATCCAGGCACTAGTGATATCCCACCTTGACTACTGTCAAGGTGGAATAAGGCAGCTCGCCTGGGTGCAGTACTTTGGTTCGACTAGTCATCGGTCCGAAAAACGACAACCCACCTCAAACCCTAACCTAACCATAACCGGGCGCTAGTCCGAGGTGCGGACGCATGTCGAACCAATGCTCCGTCGGACCATAGTATGCCTCCCAGGAACCCCTTTTGGTGTTAGCATTATGTTACGCTTTAGCTATTGAAAAATCGAAGAACGACTGCCATAGAAACATAGCTTTTTCAGAAAACTGTCAGGATGTAGAAGACATTTTTAGAATCTGATCTCAGGTCAAAACGGGTTAACTGCAAAATGATATCCAATTCACTATTAAATCATCAGAAGCTGTCATGGCTTTCATTGTTGACCACCAAGTGGTCAACAATGATGATATAGTAGTTAAGGAGAGCTCATTGTCGAGGTAACGCAGCCGTCGCTAGGCGCGCGTTACGATTTGGGTCCAGCTGTGACCATGGAGAAGAGAATCCTGTGTCTGTTCAGACTTTCATCAGGAAGAAGTAAGACTCAACACTGACCTCTGGGGGTTAGCTTCATAGAGGGTATGCGCATGCATAAAGTGAATGGCAGATCGAGTGGCAAATCGAGTGTCAAAGTGAGTGACAAAGTGAGTTTAATGTTGATTAAAGTAATTTAATGCAATCAAATATGACTTTTCTGTTTGAATGTATGGGCTGTCAAGGCCAGAAAGTAGTTTTTTGCCACTCAGTAGGCATTTCCGCATAACTTCCTGGTATGATGATGATGTCACGCGCATACCCTCTATATCTCTGCTGTCAGGAGGAAACCTCATAACTCTAAAATGTTCATTCTTCAGGAAATGAAAATATATTTTTTTTCAGGAAATGAAAAATATAAATTTTTCAGGAAATTAAGAAAACCTTATATTTTTAAAACGGCAATACAGCCTCATCAAAGTTGGTGTTGTAACTTTATATATTGTCAGTTACTTCCATGAGAGGGGGAGAGTTGGTGGAGTTAGTTGCTTTAGCAGACATTCTGAGGGTCCAATGGAGTTAAGAGGTTTTGTCCAAAGCACTTTTTACTACTTTCCATTGGTTCAATATTTTCGAAACAACACACAGACGTAAAGGGTGTTCAATAGCACTGATTGAAAAATCTAAAACCTCAAAAATGGAGTTATGAGGTTTCCTCCCGACAGCAACGATATACAGCTTTTGACCCCACATGTCTCAATATTTGCCATTGACAATGAAAGGAGAAATTAGGCCAAATGTCCTCCAAATAATGACATAGATTTGTGGCAACGGGCATTCTGATTGGCCAGTATGAGATGATGCATGATGATGTACGATGATGAGAGCGCCCCTCACTAGTCACTTCACATGGGTTTGATTTTTTTGTTTGTTTTGTTTTTTGAGGGGTACTATCCCCTAATCCCCCTTTATCTCTTTCCATGGGGCAATCTATGTTATTTTATTTGTTGCTGTTGGTTAGTCATGGCTGCCAGTTCCCACCTGACGTTGTGTGGTAGTCCAGACCATTCCAGACCGTACTGATTAACAGCTAGCTTACATAACGTCTTCAGACTAGGACTTAAATCTAGAATGTACAGGTCATCAGGTTTGCTGTCTGCTCCAAAGAGAACGATACGGTCTCCCACCATGCAGCAGCACATCCTAAATGTGGCAGTCGGGCCTTCCCCCTTGGGCTCAACCTGCGTACAGGAGTTGAATTCTGGGTTGAATTTCCACAGATCACTTACATTCTTGTACAAAATGTGGCCACCAAATATGTACAGCTCTCCATTGTAGAAAATGGCTGAATGACCATAGGGTCTTTCAAGAATCTGTACTGGAGGAATTATCAGCCAGTGGTTGATCTCTGTGTCGAACACACTGACGTCTGATGTCGTTAATCCCCCAACTACAAACATCTTTGTCCCGATGATGGTGGCAGAGTGACTTGATGAACGATGCGGTGTGCCACTGGTGTTAATTAAAGTCCAGACCATTGTGGCGGTGTCCATCTTGTAGATATCAGTTTCACGATGGTAATATCCTCCGTGGATGTACATGACCTTCCCCAGGACACATGCTGAGTGGCCGTGCCTTTCCGCTGGAACAGTTCCAGAAACCTGGGGCTTGAACCATCTGTGGGTGTCGACATCAAAGGCATAAAGCACGTTGCAGCACTCCGTTGTTTTGACAGTATAACCTCCCCAGATGTAGACGGTATATTCTATCAGCACAGCCGTGTACCTCCGGCGGCTGGAGGGACGTTCTCCTTTCGGGGACAATTCTGTCCAGCGCAAAGACACCGTGTTGAAGACGAGGACCTCAGTGTGATCACTGCCGTCGCTGTCATCACTGTCGTCGCTGTCCTCTCCTCCAAAGGAGTACACGTTGTGCTCCACTGTGACAGCAGCTTGGTATGATCTCCTCTTTGGACCTCCGCTCAGATGTACCGTCCAACGAAACATCTCACAACACGCCTTCCGGTCAACGTTTCGTAATAGTCTTCAGGGGGATTTTGTCTCTTTGACAATGCATTTTAAAGGACAGATTACATGGTTGTGATGTCATTGTGGGATGATGTATATACGTGGTCATGTGTTCCTTTTGCTTTTGTTCATCAGCACTATGAAGTCACTATCATGCTGTCATCTCCATATGTGGACACAGTAGGCCTCATTCACACAGCTGTTTGTACATTTCCTAGTGTAGAGTTTAGTGTATTATATACACCGATAAAGTCTGACCGTTCTGACGTGCGATTCATGAACACAGAGAAATATTGAAGTTGTATTGTGTTTGACTGTGGAGTTTGACTGGATAGCTGAATTCCTACAATGACCATAATGCTTTGGTGTACTGCCTCCCCCTTGCGGAGAGGCGGGAGGCTGCGTAGAGGTGTGACTTGTAGTCCAGGAAGGAAGTGAGACCACAGTTTCATGACCAATCTTGGTCATGAACATGGCGTTGTGGCTGAAATGTCAACCAGATCTAAAATAAGATCTGGTTGCATAAGGGGTGAAGTGGCCCTTTAACTCATAACCAACGCTAAAACATTTCAGGTGACTTTAAATTGTGACTAAAACTAAATGGAATTTCTTTATTCAAAAGACTACGACTAAAAAAAATAATAAAGAAATTGCTGTCAAAATGAACACTATGATGCATGCGATGGCGAAGAGGATTTTTATCATGTGCCAGAAACTACTATCAATTTCAATACATTTCAATTTCAATAAATATCAATGCGACGTGTCTCCTATGCAGATAACCTGTGGGGGGACTATGGTCCGGCCGGTATACTGGTGGAGAAGAAAAGTCAGCCGTCTGTGCCACCGGCGCAGGAGAACTCCCGCGACATGGACTACCCGTATGTGTTCAACGACATCGGAACCTACTTCACGCTACTGGTGGGGATATACTTCCCCTCGGTCACGGGTATAGAACTTCTAATTCTGTTCTTGTTCCATGAAAGTGTTTGAAAGTTATTCTATTTAAAAATGTAGACCCGAAGAACGCATCTGTGTTAGCCTGATTATTATACTCTGAAGCTTCCTGAAGCTCCACTCAGAGAGTGGGCGGG
>NC_136800.1:5781672-5814172 GCF_951216825.1 Electrona antarctica | reverse complement strand
TGTGGTGCTGTTCTTAACTGTAACATCGTGTAGATATCTCCTGTGTGGTGCTGTTCTTAACTGTAACATCGTGTAGATATCTCCTGTGTGGTGCTGTTCTTAACTGTAACATCGTGTAGATATCTCCTGTGTGGTGCTGTTCGGGGCTTGTATTGAAGGAGTGGTGTTAAGAGACAAGTAAGTGAGAGCTTTTAAACAATGTTATTACCGTCTGTTTCAGTGCAGGTTGCTTTCACACTCAGTCAAGCGACCAAAACCACATTCTTTTGGGTCACGGGCTGAAAGGTTTGGGAACCACTGTTTTATGGCATCAATGGTCACATGGGTTTGGCTGTGGTGATATGTATGTCAATGAATAAAGTGAGACAGACAGACAGACAGACAGACAGACAGACAGGCGCACGCAGACAGACAGACGGACAGACAGGCGCACGCACACACGCAGACAGACAGACAGACAGGCGCGCGCGCGCGCACGCACACACACACACACACACACACACACACACACACACACACACACACTTCAGTGCATCCCTGAGAGACCGTAATAAGATTAACATAATTATGACCAGACAAGCTTGGTTGGATTAGCCCAGGTTATGTAGAGTTCACAACATATCATTTGATTGATTCATTGATTTACAACTTTCATTTACAAAAATGCATATACATAAAAATGTATCTGTGATATCTATCTATCAAAAGGATAAAGCATAATCACTGATAATTGTCTCAACTCGGTTTTCAGAAACATAATCATAACAGGCTTTTCTCTTTGTGAACAAAGGAATAAGAGCATCTGTCTAATATGTTCTTGTGAATTAGATCAGATAAACGTCAGCCAAATCGTCATAATTATGAGTTTATACTTTCACCAGTGGTGGAAAGTAACTAAGTACATTTACTTAAGTACAATTTTGAGGTATTTCCAATACGTTTACTTTTACTCCACTATACATCTCGGAGGCGAATGTTGTACTTTTACTCAACTACATTAATTTGAGAACTTAATGGGACGATGCCATCATCCTATAGTTACTAGTTACTTTGTACATTTTGATTATTACCGGTATTACAAAATGTACATTAGCCACTTCAATCAGCACTATATATACATTTTGGCCATTTGAAAAGAGCAGATCTACAAGCTCAGATTTGTATACAATTGAAAACTTGAAATGGGACATTTTGCACAATGAGTACTTTAAGTGCATTTTGATACCAATATTTTTGCACTTTTACTCAAGTACATTTTGAATTTCAGACTTGTTATGTTGCAGTATTGATACAAAGAATTTGAGTACTTTTTCCACCACAGACTTTCAGTCTATCTCATTTGTGTGTGTGTGTGTGTGTGTGTGTGTGTGTGTGTGTGTGTGTGTGTGTGTGTGTGTGTGTGTGTGTGTGTGTGTGTGTGTGTGTGTGTGTGTGTGTGTGTGTGTGTGTGTGTGTGTGTGTGTGTGTGTGTGTGTGCGTGCGTGTGCGTGTGCGTGTGTGCGTGCGTGCATTCCAGATTCGGCGACTCGGTAAAGAAGAACCTGGTGATTGGAACATTAGCCTGGCCGTCACCCTGGGTGATTGTGATTGGCTCGTTCTTCTCCTGTTGCGGGGCGGGGCTTCAGAGCCTCACTGGCGCCCCCCGACTTCTGCAGGCGATAGCACGCGATGGCATCGTCCCATTTTTGCAGGTGTGTGTGTCCATGTCTGTATGTGATGAGTGTGTAATTGTGCGTGTTCATGATAAAATAGCACAATGTTGTTTTTTCTACTCTAGTCTGTGTCTCATGGTGGGCAGTTCAGAAACCTGTCCTGCCAGTGACATCAGCGATGGGGAATCCAAGCTAATAGAAACGGCAGGCTTTCTAGTCCTGAAAAATTGCAATGCGGGAATTAAAGCCATCGTTCTCACGATGATACAAAATCTAAATATATATTTCTAGTTTAAAAAGGTTTCTGAACTGCCCACAGCCCTCCTATGAGACACAGACCGAGTAGAGAAAAGAATGGCGGAAAAGGTGGAAATAGAACGAGCGTCTATGGTGGCGGTAGCCGACAGCAGTCGACTGCCTGCCTACTACGGTCAATGAGTTAATAGCTGATAGTTTGATGTCACTATATTTCTGTTTATTTCATTGGCCCGTTTGACTGTCAAGGGTTCAACCTCCAGGAAGAAACCCTAAATACAAGTTAATAGAGGGTATGCGCATGCTTAAAGTGAATGGCACATCGAGTGGCAAATCGAGTGGCAAAGCAACAGGCAAAGTGAGTTTAACATTGTTTAAGGTTGTTTAATGCAATCTGATAGGACTTTTCTGTTTGGATGTATGGGCTGTCAAGGCCAGAAAGTCGTTTTTTGCCACTCAGTAGGCGTTCCTGCATAACTTCCTGGTTTGATGATGATGTCACGCGCATACCCTCTATACACCATTGCACATAAAAACGACTCCAGGGTGTCTAATGAAGTACTGTCACCTCATAGACAAAAAAAAATGTGGCACTCCATCTTTAAATCCCACCGTCCTTTCTCTCGCTGTCTCTCCCAGGTGTTTGGACACGGGAAGGCTAACGGGGAGCCGACGTGGGCTCTGTTGCTCACCACCGGGATCTGCGAGATAGGAATCCTCATCGCGTCGCTGGACGCCGTGGCGCCCATCCTTTCCATGTAGGTGATTGATTCAAAATGGCAGTGGCGGGGAAAAAAGTACTCTCATTCTTTTTCTTCGGTAAAAGTATCAATAGTACTACTCCGTAGAACTGTGTAGAACTACTCTGTTACAAGTGAAAGTCTGTTAATTACATTTTTACTTGAGTAACAGACCTGGAAGTATTGGTGTCAAAATGTACTTTAAGTACCAAAATTAAAAGTACTCACTATGCAAAATGTCCCATTTCACAAGTTCAAAATGTATACAAATCTTTTGAAAATAGCCGATCTACAAGTTCACAATGTGTCGCATCGCGATGCATTGTGAGCTTGTAGATCAGCTGTTTTCAAATGAACTAAATTAAGTGGTTAATGGACGAAATGAAGTGGTTAATCGGCTATTTTCAAATGGACGAAATTAAGTGGTTATGTTTTGTAATAATGATCAAAATATACAAAGTAACTACCAGTTACTAATAACGTTTTCAAATACATATAGTGGAGTTAAAGCAGTAGAAGTAAAAGTATTGGAATTTGGAAATACTCGAGCAAAGTACAAATAGCTCAAAATTGTACAGTACTTAAAGGGGCTGAAAAAAATCATTAACATGGTGAATCACATCTTGATGATGTCATCAAGATGTGTTTCCCACAAGAGCGGAAACAAAACGAGTACCGTAGCGTAGGCTATGGTGGATCTGGAAGGACACACCACTCCTCAAGGGGGCAAAAAACGCATAAAATCAAACCCCACCAGTGTGATGGTTTCATGTTTTTTTCCTCTGCCTGATGAGCTGTCTATTGATCAATCTGGGCTGTGTGTGTGTGTGGCAGTCGCCATATATGGAGGAGGCGATGCTTACTATACCTGTGATCTGTATCCCGAAACACTTGAGTTTTCCAAGTTTGCGCATCTACTATTGTTTGTATTCAAGAAGTCCTTGTTAAATATGAACTCAAATAAGTGTGTGTGTGTGTGTGTGTGTGTGTGTGTGTGTGTGTGTGTGTGTGTGTGTGTGTGTGTGTGTGTGTGTGTGTGTGTGTGTGTGTGTGTGTGTGTGTGTGTGTGTGTGTGTGTGTGTGTGTGTGTGTGTGTGTGTGTGTGTGTGTGTGTGTGTGTGTGTGCGCGCGCGCGCGTGTTTTCAGGTTCTTCCTTATGTGCTATCTGTTTGTTAATCTGGCCTGTGCTATTCAGACGTTGCTGCGCACACCAAACTGGAGACCTCGCTTCAAGTTCTATCACTGGTAGGTGGAGCTTTGCAACATGTTCATCGTTCACTGTCTACAGTCCTCACTGTTACCTTCCCTTAGGTCTAGGGGTTATTAAAGGATGCAACAAGGCTGGAAAGTGAACTGTTGTTTATTCACAGTACTGAAATAAGGTTGTATACAATAGAAGATATGCAATAAATTACAAAGGTATCAATATATATATATATATATCTACAATCTTCTAGACAACCATGACTTACTACTAGGGTGATAGTTTAATGGGTTTCCAACCAAAATAACAAACCCCTGTTATTTTGGGCTATTTTGAGCTCTCTGCTCGAGCCGTATAGTGTTACAGAACTTAAAGATAATGTTATTTAAATTATATAATGACCAAAGGCAACCCAGAGAAACAAACAAAATGAACTATACCTAATCTAAATGCAACGTAACCCTCTACCTAAACCTAGCCAACAAAAGGAAAAGGGTTACAAATGATCAAACTATATAAACTCTACCTTATGCCTAACAAAAGAATGACTGTTACAGAAAGCAAGCTCCCATACTCCTTTAAAACTTAGCAGTTAAACCATAACGTAAGTATAATTGCGTGTAACATCAACAGTGAGACAGAGTCATACTATTCAGACACTCAGGGCGCTCCAAACATTTAGAGTCCCTAGTGTTGGCTTTTTAACAATGATAGCTTCACAGCTCCCTGGACAGAGTGTTCTCAGTATAGCAGACTGAGCCACAATGCCAAAGAGCTTCAGTCACAGCTGTGCCTAAGTAGGCTTCCACAGGCCGGCCCTCCGCTTGATGATAGGCTCACGGTGACGAGGTGGGCAGGTGGAAGGTGGATGGCTCTCCGCCTCCGAGCACCGCAGCAGCAACCAGACCTGTGACTGAGAACTTCAATCAGCACTCTATACAATACAACAGCATGTGACAAATAACCGTATTACCATAATCACTGTATAATATATAATATAATATAAATATATTCACTGTAATATATATATATATATATATAATCACCGATTATGTAACACTCAGAATGGATTTGAGTTTTAAATGATTCAAATAATGATAAGGCCTTCAATGCGACATAAATTTAGGCATTTAGCAGACGCTCTTAATCCAGAGCGATTTACAGTAAGCAAGAATAAAAAACATGGCAGTACATCAAATACATAAAAAATAGTCATCATGAATCATACGTGAGCTAAGAACCTAACAGTGGGATATCTATCTAATGAAACTATAAGTGTATAGTGTATACACTATAGAGTGTTATGTCTACATAAAGTGCTATTTAAGTTACATAAATTGAGCCTATGCCTGTAGGAGGTCGAGGCTAGGGCAAGTACTACGGCAAGTGCAAGTGGGCAAGTACTACAGCAAGTGCAAGTGGGCAAGTACTACGGCAAGTGCAACATTCCAACCACATTCCAAGCAGCATCCTTCTCGTCCTAGTTTGTAATTGACCATATGCACACCGTGGCCATCTTGCCATATACAGTAAGTTAATGGCAGGGTGGTAACAACAGTAGGTGCCCATTTCCCATTGACATCCCATACATCCAAAGTCTGATTGTATTAAACGACGTCAAACTCACCAACATTGCAGCTGTACGAAAAGATTTAATTATCCTCTTTCTATCCGCAAAGTGTTTGTTTCATAAAAATCCACCGTAGACATGTTATGAGCTACTTCCTGTCCTTGCAGGTGATTATTTTTCTATAAGTGTTGCAGTTTGGAAGAGCTCGTTGGTTATCACGGCCCATGCGCACCACCTGTTTTTAATTGGCACATAATGCAGGAGGCAGCAGGACGTTGCTTCGCTGAAAACGAGCGCTTCCAAACTCCCATGGCAAAGATGGCCGCGGTCTGCAAAAGGTCAATACTTACAGTACGAGTGTAAACATTATGTTTGAATGTGTTTCAGTCGAGTTCTATCCCTGTGAAACCTGAGGCTTTTTTTGTTTTGCGTGTGTGTGTTTTTTCCCGTAGGTCTTTGTCCTTCCTGGGCATGAGCCTGTGTGTCTCCCTCATGTTCGTCTCTTCTTGGTACTACGCCTTGGTTGCCATGATGGTAGCGAGCTGCATCTACAAGTATATCGAGTACAGAGGGTGAGTTTTGCCTGGCATGTAAGCCTTAATGGGCTCCATGCACGCGCGCCATTTTGGAAAGAACTTGGGCCCCTTCCCTACTTCCTTCACATGTGTTACCGATGATACTAATGAAGGCTCTGTTCCATTCTGGTCAAACAGAGTCAGGGTACTGCTACTGTGCATGTTGGCTCACTGGAAACACTCTGCTACACCAGTGGGTCTCAAAGTGTCCTTGAGTGTGTTCCAAATGGCCCCGTACGGGTGTGAAACTCTGAGAGTGTATACATTTGTACACTCTATTTGTACAGCTCTAAAATAGCTCAAACCTATTTTCAGCATGCAACCAAGTTTAAAATCAGCCATTACGACATCATCAACGCCCGCCAAAATTTTTTGTCGACAAAATCAACTGTAGATTAAAGGTGGCCTTACACTAGCCGATAATCGGGCATTTTTGACGCTCAGGGGGTGATCGGGATCGGCCCGATCAACATCAAGAATGTTTGATATTTGCTCTGCCCCGCTCCGATTATCCTGTAGTGTGTGGTGCTATCAGATTTCAGATTTAAAAAAATCGGCTAGTGTAAAGCCACCTTTAGTCGACTGAAATCATATGATATTTAGCCGACTGAAACTGGACTAACACTAAAACGCTAAAATATGACTAAAACTAAATTACATTGTATTCAAAAGACTGTGACTAAAACTAAATTACATTGTATTCAAAAGACTGTGACTGAAACTACATCAAAATGTGTTATCAAAAACAACACTAACCTGCACCTTGTGGCTCTCTCAGGGCAGAGAAGGCGTGGGGGGACGGCATCAGAGGCCTGTCGCTCAACGCAGCGCGCTACGCCCTTATACGCCTGGAGGAGGCCCCACCGCACACCAAGAACTGGAGGTGTGTGTGTGTGTGTGTGTGTGTGTGTGTGTGTGTGTGTGTGTGTGTGTGTGTGTGTGTGTGTGTGTGTGTGTGCGCGCGTGAGTGTAGGCTTGTCAATGTGTAGTATTCTTTTTTTTTCTCATCTTTTTTTTGATAATAGGTTGATGAGAACATCATTATGATGTGTTGTAATTGTCTTTTGCAGTGGTGGAAAGTAACTAAGTACATTTTTGGACTTTACTCGAGTATTTCCAATACTTTTACTTCTACTCGACTACATCTCGGATCCAAACAGTGTACTTTTACTCCACTACATTTATTTGAAAACTTTGGTTACTCGTTACTTTAGAGATTTTGATCAAATCATACCCTCACCACTTCAGCCCTATATACATTTTGGCCTTTTGAAAATAGCAGATATACAAGCTAACAATGCGTGCCGCGAAAGTTTTTAACTCAAATCTTTGCTTCTGGGGGGTCCCTGGAACGAAATATTTTCAGAAGAGGGTCCCCGGGCCAAATACATATCATTCTGGGGCAGGCTCCTTGAGATGAAAAAGTGTGAAAACCACTGACACAGAAACATAGGTCTTTCAGAAAATTGTCAGGATCAGAAGACATTTTATAGAATCTGGTCTCGGGTCTCAATGGCTTAAGTCCAAACATTGAGTAGTGTTTTCCACCAATCGTGTTTGGTACCCTCCATGCAGGCCCCAGATGTTGGTGCTGTGTGTAGTAGTAATGTTTGGTACTCTCCGTGCAGGCCCCAGATGTTGGTGCTGTGTGTAGTAGTAATGTTTGGTACTCTCCGTGCAGGCCCCAGATGTTGGTGCTGTGTGTAGTAGTAATGTTTGGTACTCTCCATGCAGGCCCCAGATGTTGGTGCTGTGTGTAGTAGTAATGTTTGGTACTCTCCGTGCAGGCCCCAGATGTTGGTGCTGTGTGTAGTAGTAATGTTTGGTACCCTCCATGCAGGCCCCAGATGTTGGTGCTGTGTGTAGTAGTAATGTTTGGTACTCTCCGTGCAGGCCCCAGATGTTGGTGCTGTGTGTAGTAGTAATGTTTGGTACTCTCCGTGCAGGCCCCAGATGTTGGTGCTGTGTAAGCTGGACTCGGACATGGGCGTGAAGCACCCTCGCCTCCTCTCCTTCACCACGCAGCTCAAAGCAGGGAAGGGCCTGACCATCGTCTCCTCTGTCCTGGAGGGCACTTACATGACCAGAGGCAGCGACGCCAAGACTGGAGAACAGGTTAGTTCAGGGTTCCCCAATAGGCGGCCCACGGGCCATTTGCGGCCCGCGGAGCGCCACCTTGTGGCCCCTGTTTTTTTTAGGGGGTCCCAGATATAAATGGCATTAAATGGGGGTCAGTAGCCTATGCATGTCAAACTGTCAGACCTCGACCTTGTGCGCGGACTCGGCCCCCAGCCTGGTACCCTAGTCAAAATATGGCCCTTGAGGAAAATTAATTGGGGAACCCTGGGTTAGTTTATAATAATACGGCCTGGCCCGTGGCTCAGCGGTCCAGGCACCTTGTCTGGTAATCCAGTCTGGCAGTGTGCCGCGGGTTCGACTCCCGATCCCGACGGCCTTTACTGCATGTCTTCCCCCACATCTCTCTCCCCATTTCTTGTCAGCCTACTGTCTGTCCCTCCATAAAATATATAAAATAAAGGCGAAAGCCACAAAAAAATCAATTAAAAAAAAAATGTTTCATGTCATTTCATGACATGAAATGCAGCTCAAAGTGCTTTACAGTTGGATTGTTACTAGTAGTAGTCAGTGGTGGAAAAAGTACTCACATGTATTTACTTAAAGCTGCTATAAGCAATAATATGTCAACATTTTAATTACCTTTTTTGTTTCATACAGCCAGCAATGGGTAGAACGCTCCCAACGCTCTCTGACACATCTAGGGGCCGCAATCTGCATTAAAAGATTTTCCTAGAAGCTTAGTCATTGGTCGATTTGCCTGTCTGCTTCCTTGGTTCGCTGGTTAGTCATTGCGACCGGGTTTTTTTCGACCAATGACAAAGCTTCTAGGAACATCTTTGAATGCAGATTGGGGCCCCCTAGATGTGTCACAGAGACTACATTTTGTTTGGGAGCGTTCTACCCATTGCTGGCTGTTTGAATACCAAAAGAAAAAGTTCATTAAAATGTTGACATATTATTGCTTATAGCAGCTTTAAATCTTTAAATCTACGAACATATTCGGCTAGGGTACGGCAGGTGCCAACTCCGTACATGTTCGTACCCCACCCGTATATACTCCATAAAGAAAGCGGATCCAGGCCAAAAGACGTCTTTAACGTCTTTTTAACATTGGGAATTATTTTTTTATTTTTTTAACTTTTTTTAAATGTGGCGCAAATCTTTGAATACATATTCTTTCAGAGCGAACGTTTTTTAACTCAATCTTTGCTTCTGGGGTGGTCCCTGGAACAACATATTTTCAGATGGGGGTCTGCAGCCAAATACATATAATTTCTGGGATCCTTGACATGAAATAGTTTGAGCACCGCACTGATATAGAAACACAGGTTATTCAGAAAACTGTCATGATTTAGAAGACATTTGTAGAATCGAACTCAAGTCTAAATGGGTTAACCCATTTTGGGCGGGAACCCCTTTTGGTGTTAGCATTATGTTATGCTTTAGCTATTGAAAAATAGCAGATCTACAAGCTCATAGCACGCCACCGAGTGGCGCGCTACAAGCTTGTAGGTCTGCGATTTTTGAAAAATCGAAGAACGACTGACATAGAAACATAGCTTTTTCAGAAAACTGTCATGATTTAGAAGACATTTGTAGAATCGAACTCGGGTCTAAATGGGTTAAGTACAGTACTCAGTACTAAATGTACTTAGTTACTTTCCATCACTGCTTACGAGTTGTGTCCGTTTGTGTCCGTTCCTGTATTTCCCCCCGTCCAGAACATGAAGGCGGCCATGTCTGCGGAGCGCACCAAAGGCTTCAGCCACGTGGTGGTTTCGTCCAACCTGCGAGACGGCTTCTCTCACCTCATCCAGTCGGCGGGCCTCGGAGGAATGAAGCACAACTCGGTGCTGATGGCGTGGCCGGCGGGCTGGAGGCAGGCCCAGGACACCTACCCCTGGAAGAACTTTATAGGTTAGGACACATACCCTTTTAAAACATATTATTTTGGCATCCTTAAAAATATGGATGGTTAAACGTGGTTATTATGTGCTAATCTAATGACCAGAATGAGACCTGTGTGTGTGTGTGTGTGTGTGTGTGTGTGTGTGTGTGTGTGTGTGTGTGTGTGTACTTTACTTGAGTAATTCCAATATCCAATACTTTTACTTCTACTCCACTACATCTCAGAGGCAAATATTTTTAAATCCACTGCAATTATTAGAAAACTTTAGTTTCTAGTTGCTTTGTAGATTTGGATTATTATTACAAAACATACATTAGTCACTTCAGCCCTATTCAGTATTTAAGTCCGACGTAATTTTGTAGTGCTACGTTACGTCCGGGTCCAAGTGGCACCAGCTCCCGTCCGCATCTCATTGTAAATAGAATATCTAAACGCGTGAATCTTTTTACAATGACATTATTTTTCAGAAAGGAAGCCATTGAGGGTTAAAATGGGTCTTAATGCTTCCAACTCGAGTAGAATTATTAATGTTGTCCATGACAAAGAAAATATATGATGTGGAGACAATAAAGACTATTATTATCATTATTATTGAAGGTGGTAACAGTCCATTTGCTCAGTACAATATTTCGGGTGCATATTTAGAATGTGTGCAGGCTTGAGTATGTTGAATCTAGTTTGCAATTAATGAGGATTTAGTTGACACAATGAAATAAAATGGCGATAGTATTCCGTGTGGGGCAGACGGCCTGTCACAGACAGATTTGGGAGAGCAGCAGCTTTGTTGTTGCGAGGAAAGCGGTAAAATGAGACTTTCGTGGTTGCTTTCGTCTCAGATTTAGTCCGACGGAGCGTCACAGTATAGCTCTATGGGGACACAAAAGCGACACAAAAGTAGGACCCGGAAGTATCTCTGGAGGGGGCGCTCACAGCACGGCTAAAATACTGAATATCCAGTACATTTCGGCCATTTGAAAATAGCAAATCTACAAGCTCACAATGCGTCGCGATTCGACACATTGTGAGCTTGTAGATCTGCAAGATTATTATTTTGAAAACTTCAAAAGGGACATTCTGCACAATGAGCACTTTTACTTTTGGTGCCAATTTACATTTTAATGCCAATACCTTTGCACTTTTTACTCAATACGCACATTTTGAATTCCGGACTTTTACTTGTAACCAAATAGTTCTGCAGTATTAATACTTTTACCTAAGTAAAAAGTTTGAGTACTTTTTCCACCACTCTCCTTCTCCAGAGACGATACGAGAGACGACGTCGGCGCAGCAGGCGCTGCTGGTGGCCAAGAACATCGACCGCTTCCCCGCCAGCCAGGAGCGCCTGAGGGAGGGCACCATCGACGTGTGGTGGATCGTGCACGACGGAGGGCTGCTCATGCTGCTGCCCTTCCTGCTCTCACAACACAAGGTGCGTGCGTGCGTGCGTGCGTGCGTGCGTGCGTGCGTGCGTGTGTTAGGGGAGAGTTAATCGAGAACCTTAAATCTAAGGGACGGGCTCTTGTAGAAAGGAATCTTGAGAATGAAAGATACTTAGTTTGTACTAGTTTCCGACTGCTGGAAGGATGAAGGATGTAATATACTCACTCAAAGCACACACGATAAACTGACAAAGTAGAGTAAGTTCTGACGGCAGCGTCTTAGGCATTTCGGAGGTGTGCGTGCATGTACCATGCATGCATATAATTTGGCCCTGACATGTTTTTTTTTACTCTGCTGTCCTTTCTAAACCCATTTATGTAGCAGATATACAAGCTCGCAGCGCATCACTTGTTATTGCTTGCTATTTTTTAACATTAAGGAAAATATCGCGAACATTGTTGAATAATCTAGAATTACGAAATGGTTTGAACTATACCGATTTAGAAGGCATTCGTAGAATCTGCCTCAGGTCTACAATCTCAACTGGAACAAAATAAGCCTAGGTGTTTCATCCACCTTTAACATTTCTCTCTCTTGTCACCCCCCCCCCCCCCCCCCCCCCCCCCCCCACACACACACACACACACACACACAGGTGTGGAGGAAGTGTAAGATGCGTATCTTCACCGTGGCGCAGATGGACGACAACTCCATCCAGATGAAGAAAGACCTCCAGTTGTTCCTCTACCAGCTGCGTCTCAATGCCGAGGTGGAGGTGGTGGAGATGGTGAGGCTCTGGCTCTGTTCGTCTGCGTTGTGCGTGTCACGCTGTGTGTGTGTGTGTGTGTGTGTGTGTGCGTGTGCGTGCGTGCGCGTGTTTTCCTAACCGTGCGTCACCAGACTTTCCACCTTAAGGCTTTCGTTATGATGACGTTCTGCCCTGTGGAAGCCACTTTCTGTTTCTCATGTGGAATGTGTTTCACTCTGGGAGTGCACTCAGCGCACCCTGTCAGTTTACATGACAGACTCCACCCTGTCAGTTTACATGACAGACTCCACCCTGTCAGTTTACATGACAGACTCCACCCTGTCAGTTTACATGACAGACTCCACCCTGTCAGTTTACATGACAGACTCCACCCTGTCAGTTTACATGACAGACTCCACCCTGTCAGTTTACATGACAGACTCCATCCTGTCAGTTTACATGACAGACTCCACCCTGTCAGTTTACATGACAGACTCCATCCTGTCAGTTTACATGACAGACTCCGCACTGGCAGGAGGAGGAGACGGTTCTTTTGGATCACATTAGGTAATGATGTAACGTGGGTAACTACTACTAACTCATTGAAAACACAGTAACTATAATGGCGTTACTGAATGGGAAAGGGTAACTAGTTACTTTACTAGTTACCACAAAAAGTAGTTTCTTTACGTAAAGTAACTCGTTAGTAATATAGTTACTCCCAACCCTGTATATAAGAGACATGCCTGTCAACATCCACACGTGTGTTTCTGGTTATATCTTGTGCAATATCCTGAGGTGACCTGCCGCAGCAAAATGTTTGTTAAAAATCACACCCGTGTGAACTGAGTGGTGTAAGGTCTTATATAGACTGATCAGCTGTGGTCTGACGTAATGTCTGACGTAATGAAATCACACCCGTGTGAACTGGGTGACCATAGCAACCATGCTCATTTTTTGGTACGAACAGACAGACAGACAAACTAACAAAGCCAGTTGTAGGAGTGGTTTACACCACTCAAAAACTGTGTGCCGTGCTATGAGCTTGTAGATCTGCTATTTTTCAATAGCCAAAGTAGAACAGAGTGCTTAAAACACCAAAAGAGGGGTTCCCGCCCGAAATGGGTTAAGAGGCACGGCATGTAATTGTTTGGCTATGCTCTCTTTCAGCACGACAGCGACATCTCAGCGTTCACCTATGAGAAGACTCTGGTCATGGAGCAGAGGTCTCAGATGCTCAAGCAGATGCAGCTGTCTCGCAACGAGAGGGAGAGAGAGGTGAGCGTGAGCAGCATGACAAACAAACATTATGTATGCCAATGTGTAAGCAAAGCAAAGCAAAGTTACTATATTTACCCAGGGTAACTGGACTAAGCATCAGATACTTGTTTACAGCCAGGCCCTGCTCATAGAACATTTCATGGTAGTGGTTCAATGGCTTGCTCAAGGGCACTTCAGCGGTGGTAATTTTAACGTGCCGGTCCGGGGATACGAACTGGCGACCTTCCGGTATCAAGACCGCTCCGCAAACCGTTCGGCCACCGCTGCCACTGTACTGTACACATCACACATACTGTAATGACCGTATACATGGAATGACTGATTTTATTGTTTTATATTCTTCTTAAAGGAGTACGCTCAAAAGGTATTTCTCATTGGTGTTTTACCATAGAAAGCCCAGTTTTACCTTGACCAGTTTGATATTAGCAACCACCGTTTTTTACTAGACCCTACCGACCACCTATTAGACCATAGCAACCACCTGTTTTACCCTAGCAGCCACATATCATGCCCTAGCAACTGCCTATTGGTCCCTAGTAATGACTGTTTTACCCTAGTTGGTCCCTCACTAATGTTTATGATAAAACCACATTTTTTTCTACTCGGCGATATGGAAAAATATAATATCACAATGGACCCTCACGGGTCCATTTGGTTCCATTTGTACACTCTCAGAGTTACAGACCCATAAGGGTCCATTTGGTTCCATTTGTACACTCTCAGAGTTACAGACCCATAAGGGTCCATTTGGTTCCATTTGTACACTCTCAGAGTTACAGACCCATAAGGGTCCATTTGGTTCCATTTGTACACTCTCAGAGTTACAGACCCATAAGGGTCCATTTGGTTCCAAACTATCATTTAGCTGGGGGACCCCCTGGAACTGCCTCAAGGACCCCTGGGGGGGGGGTCCCCACTTTGGGAACCACTGTTCTATAGTTTCTATTGACCTTATTACTGACCTTTGAACTCTGCCCCCCCCACCTTGCTGCTGCGTGACTCGCGGTCGGACACGGTGCTCAGATTCAGAGCATCACGGACGAATCGCGGAGCTCCGTTAAGAGGAAGAGGTCGACGGACGTTGACACGCCCACTCTTCTCCCCCAAAACACCCTGCAGGTCCCCAGGGTGTGCTTCCTGGAGGATGAGGTAGCCATGTTGGCAAACTAGACATCCCATAGTCGCCGACCATGATGCCATTCATTGCTCCATCCCAGGGGTCATCAATATGTCCGACCGTACACGTTCAAATGTGTCCGCGGCAAAGACTCGGTCTTGTCTGTGGCAAATTTGAGATTTTCCGTTTTTACACGTCATTATACTGTTCTTATTTTGATCATGAGACCCAATTACTGAATGTCAAGTTGCTAGGTTTTCTTCAGAGTATGCATGACACTAGTATTATGCGTGTCTTAAGTACCAGGTCTTATTACTTAACTTAAGACCTGGAGGCGTGATCAATGCCATTTGGCTATTCTGAGTGGCCAAACAGCATTGACCACGCCTCCAGGTCTTAAGTTAATAAGACCTGGTACTTAAGACACGCAAAATACAGCCCCTAGGAGTCCAACTATTGGGGTTCTCAAATGTTTTATTTGCAAGGACCCCCTTAACTCTGAGAGTGTGCAAATGGAACCAAATGTTCCCGTATAAGGGTCCATTTGGTTTCATTTGAACACCCCCAGAGTTACAGACCTGTTGTGGTCCTTCAGGGCTAGCTCTGTATGTGTTTCTGGTAATATTACTGTCCACTCATTTTGTACGTTCATGGAAAAAATGGAATGTTGACAAAAATGTCCACCACAACAAGCCAACATGGTGTTGACCCCTGCTCTGTCCTTAACATCCATCCCTTCATTCTCACTCCTCGTCATCGTGGCTGCTAAGGACAATTGTTAACTTATTGTATCTATTGTTCTTTTTGAGCACAGACGGAGCCCTCTGATAATGGCTTGACCGTTATTAGACCATTATTAATGGCGTTGACCATAATACACACAGCAGTGGCCATTTTTAAGTCCATACTCCAGGGATTCATGACGTAAAAGCAAAATGGCTGCCGTGTGTAAACGTCAATCGTTTCTCAACTGAAACGGACTTTAGTTGAGAAGCCATCGGCTCGCCATTAAATGCCCTATAGCCTGTGTGTTACAGAACTGTTTCCCAATACGAATATCTAATTTCTGTTTTGGGTCACGGGGCTGAACCGTTTGGGAACCGTTCTGTGTTGCAGAACTGGAAAGTGGCATGGTGATGGACACACGTGGTAGAGAACAGTGCCGACGCCGTTATGTGAAGTTGATCTGGAGAGTACAAAACACGCTCATTCAGGCTGAATTCTAAGGTCCCTCGGTCGACGACACGGTCCTTCATCTTCTTGTTAATCTGTCCAGCATAGAGGACAATAACTTTCCAGTTCTTGGCCCCTAGTTCAGAGTTCTTAACCTCCATTTTTGCTGTCTTGCCTGCATCCATTGCTCTCGTAGAGGCTGACATATTCTGACACACAGCAAATGAAAGCTGCTGCCAGAGAAAACGCGTACAAACTCTTCGGAAAGTACATATCATTTAAATGCACTGCCTAATAGTAATATCCCATTAATTGTGTCAGTTAATTGGATTTGTGCTCATTGAGCATCTTAGTAGGGATAAGATGGCTCTGGCAGCAGCTTGTACATTAAGAGAGGAATATTTGGTATTGTAGTGATGGTAGAAGTTGTAGTAGTTTCAAGTAGTACCGTATTGTTCCGAATATAAGACGAGTCGACGACTCTGATTATAAGACGACCCCCATTTGTCAAGACTCATTTGTGGAAAAATAACATTGAATGTCAAATAGTCTAGTCCCCGATTATAATACGACCTCGTTCTTTAGGATATTTCCATTGGGGAAAAAAACGTCTTATATTCAGGCCAATAGGGTTTTGGCATTAAGCAGTCACATGCTGCCTTCCATTGACAAAGCCATGCTCTTGTTTGGTTTTTCGAAACTACTTTGAAACGCTAGCTCTGTATGGAAATTGGAAAGACAGTTTTCTGTCCCAGTCTGCATAGCAACGATCCCTGGTATCACGTACGGTCGCCCCTAAACCATCTCGCCCCTCGATTTTTCCGCCAACCTCACACCGACCGCTCGGTGCCGCGGTTCTTGTATTCTTTATTTGGTTTTACTGAGGTTAAGGCATAGTTTTACTGGGGTTAAGTTTAGGTATAGGGTTAGGTTTAGGCATAGTTTTACTGGGGTTAAGTTTAGGTATAGGGTTAGGTTTAGGCATAGTTTTACTGGGGTTAAGTTTAGATATAGGGTTAGGTTTAGGCATAGTTTTACTGGGGTTAAGTTTAGGTATAGGGTTAGGTTTAGGCATAGTTTTACTGGGGTTAAGTTTAGATATAGGGTTAGGTTTAGGCATAGTTTTACTGGGGTTAAGTTTAGATATAGGGTTAGGTTTAGGCATAGTTTTACTGGGGTTAAGTTTAGATATAGGGTTAGGTTTAGGCATAGTTTTACTAGGGTTAAGTTTAGGTATAGGGTTAGGTTTAGGCATAGTTTTACTGGGGTTAAGTTTAGGTATAGGGTTAGGTTTAGGCATAGTTTTACTGGGGTTAAGTTTAGGTATAGGGTTAGGTTTAGGCATAGTTTTACTGGGGTTAAGTTTAGATATAGGGTTAGGTTTAGGCATAGTTTTACTGGGGTTAAGTTTAGATATAGGGTTAGGTTTAGGCATAGTTTTACTGGGGTTAAGTTTAGGTATAGGGTTAGGTTTAGGCATAGTTTTACTGAAGTTAAGGTTAGGAATAAGGTTAGGTTTAACCGTTTAAGCATCATTTACTTATGTTACTTTAGGAATACCAGGCCGCGCAGTTCCGCCAGCTGTACGCCCGGGGCGAGTTGGTAAAGCGGCGACTCGTCTGGTATTCGGATCCCTCCATAGTCCATATCACTCCTACTGCCTTTGTTTGTCCTAAAAGCATCCACGTGAATCATTTTCCACCTTGCTTGTAGTTTTCCATCTCGACCGTCTTATCATCCCCAGAGAAGTGTTTGACCCCGCTTGCCTGAGGTTGCATTTTCCTGGTCACAGAAACAAATGCTGTTGTCGGGCGAACACCTTGTTTGCCCCAAAACCATTAGTTTGCAGAACTTGCTGTCGCTCCCGGTACCGCCCCCTCTCTATCCTTTATAACTCTACGGTTCCCGACAGGCCCAGCTGATCCACGACAGAAACACGGCGTCCCACTCAGCGAGCGTCAAGGCGGCGGCGGCCACGCCCGACCGCGTCCACATGACCTGGACCAAGGACAAGCTGATCAGCGAACGACACAGGAACCGAGAGAGCAACGCCATGGGAGTCAAAGACATGTTCAGTATGAAACCGTGAGTACAAGCACCGTTAACACTGTAAAGGTGTTGATTTAACTCATTCTCATAGTTACAACAGATTTTACTGTGTAGCTAATAAACGTGCAAATAATTATAATATTGGATAGTGGGTTTTTTTAACGACGGCAACAAAAGAACTTCCAAGAGAAATGCCTGTACTTGATACATTTTCTTTATAACTACAAGGGAACAAAATATATTTTCTGAAACTGTGAGTGCTTAAATTAATAACTTTAAATGTGATACATCTAATTTATTTGGCACAGCTAGGATTGTCTCCATTGTCTCCATCTTGCATCAACTTCATGAAACAAAACGGCCCTTTTACCAAACAATGTGTAAGCTTTAACTTGTTTCAGATTAACACACATTTTTGCTTTGTGCAGTGTAACTTCCATAGGGCTACAGTGACCTCCCCTGGCGATTTTAAGAACTGTTGTGTAAAAAATATCATCTGCAGTCATTTCATTGTTGTGGTGGTATGATTACTGTATTTCTAAATGTATTGTGTATTGTGAGTGTTTTTACATTTAACCGATAAAGCTAGACCTTGAACAGAAAAAAATTAGAATGATAATGGGCAGTGGTGGAAAAAGTAGGCCTACTCAATTATTTTACTTAAAGGGATAGTTCAGATTTTTTGAACTTAAGTTGTATGAAATACTTGCCATTAATATAGTGGTTGCAACTGTATTAATTGATTGCCCGAGTCCCATGGTGGGAGTTCTGCTCTGGTTTTAGTCAATATTAAGTAGTTCCGGTCATTTTGTGGGGGGCACTGGGGCCACGCAGTAAAAGTAAATGAATCCACAAAACGAACGTAATTTGTATTGTTGACCTATTTCTAAAATATTAGCGCGACTTTCGTTCAACTTTGACCCCTCTATCACATGGAACTATTTTTTGGGCGTAGTGATATGGACACAAAAAACATAGTTCTGTGTGATAGAGGGGTAAAAAAAGAACGGAAGTTGCACTAATATTTTAGAAATAGGTCAACAATACAAATGACGTTAGTTTTGTGGATTCATTTACTTTTACTGCGTGGCCCCCAGTGCCCCCCACAAAATTACCGGAACTACTTGATATTTCACCAAAACCAGAGCAGAACTCCCACCACAGGACTCGGGCAATCAATTAATACAGTTGCAACCACTATATTAATGGCAAGTATTTCATACAACTTAAGTTTAAAAAATCTGAACTATCCCTTTAAGTAAGAGTATCAATGCTGCAATATAGAAATAATCTGTTACAAGTAAAAGTCAGAAATTCTAAATGCACTTGAGTAAAAGTACAAAAGTATTGGCATCAAAATGTACTTAAAGTACCAAAAGTAGAAAGTACTTACTATGCAGAATATCCCATTTCACGTTTTCAAATGTATAAAAAATAGTTGATCTACGAACTCAGTGAGCTTGTAGATCGGCTATTTTCAAATGGCCAAAATGTATATAGGGCTGAAGTGGCTAATGGATGTTTTGTAATAATAATCAAAGTAACTAGTAACTAAAGTTTTCAAATAAATGTAGCTGAGTAAAAGTACAGCCTCTGAAGATGTAGTGGAGTAGAAGTAAAAGTGTTGGAAATTGGAAATACTCAAAGTAAAGTACAAATACCTCAACATTGTAATTAATGTAATTAATTTATCTTCTTCCTGCTCCTTTTCTTTTCTGGTATGGAATATGTAAAAAAAAAAAAAAGTACAAAGTAAAAATGTATATGATCATGTAAAACCATAACTGAAATGAAATAAATAAATATGAAATGAAATTAAATTAAATTAAATTAAATTAAATTAAATTAAATTAAATTAAATTAAATTAAATTAAAGTACAGTACTTAAGTAGGCCTAAATGTACTTAGTTGCTTTCCACCACTGCACTAATTAAGACATATTAAATACTGGTGCGATACCAGCATACCACAGAGGTGCTCACAGCTGTCGCTGATGGGCCTATAGGTATTACATCAATGGTAAGACATGTTGTGCTTTGTTCCCCCCTGTCTAGAGAGTGGGAGAATCTGTAAGTCACACTTCCCTTAACCTTTGTCGTTATTTGCTTGAGCATGTCCTCTATTGTCTATTTGTTAATGAGCCCGATTTATACTTCAACGTACGGCGGTGTCACACTCACAAAAATAGCCAATCTGTTCGGACGGTCACAACCTGTGTGACGTGTTGTGAACCATTTGGTTATAATAGTTTTGGATTTTTCATTGTAGTTTTCGTTAGTTTTGACTTTTTTTTCCCTTAATTCAGTTCGTTTTAGTTCGTTTTTTGAGCGGGTTTGCTAGTTTTTATTAGTTTTTATTACGCTTAGTTTTAGTTCAGTTTTTATTTGTTGTTTATTTGTTAAGTGTTAGTGTTTTCGTTTTTTCAGCCCTTCAATCCTGCACCTGATAAATAAGTCAGGTGCAGGATTGAAAAGGGCCAGTGTAAGTATTGTGTAATAAAAACTCGGGAAAATATAGCATTTAAAAAAATAATATTCTGTTTATTATCTGATTAAGCTTATAAATAAATTGGCAAAAATTAAAACTAAGGGCATTTTGTCTATCAATTCAGTTCGTTTTAGTTAGTTTTGTATACACAATACCGTTTCAGTTAGTTTTTGTTTTCTTTTATAGTTTTCTTTAGTTCAGTTAACGAAAACGTTATTTTTTCCTTTTGTTAGTTTTAGTTAACTATAATAACCTTGTTGTGAACTTCTTACAAAGCGGCTATTTTCAGCCTGTGACACCGTCGTACAGGCGAAGAATACAATTAGGTATTAGTGTGCTCGTAGCCGTAGATGCATGCCGTGCACGTGCAATGCAATGCATGCACATGCATGTGTGTTTGTGTGCCTCTCCTGCCTTCCCAGCGCATGCCTTTGTAAAAAACTGAATTAATTATTGATTTAGCCTCTATACCTCTGCTTGGCATATGACAGTTGAAGCTGTGTGTTTGTTTTCCAGCACCGGGTTCCAATTTGATGATCACTGTAAAAACCCAATGTTAATCTAAAGGGGGTGTACTGTAAAGTGATATGTTCTCGTAAAACATTTGAAGTGCTGGTGAGACGGAATATCGGAATATGGAGCTATTAAACACTCAGTTTAACAAGAAATATCACTTGGAACCCCCTTTAACTCTGAAAATCTTAGAATTACAAATGGATCGATTAACACTGAGGATTATACCTCCCAAGATCGTCGAGTCTTCCCAGTCCCGACTCCTCCAGATTCCTTTCAGATTCTCACGTCGATATTTATCCTCTTACGTAAACGGTTCAGTATTATTCACCGTCCTGGATGCTGTTGGTTTCACATACTGTAGCAACCAGAGCAATGTAAGGAGAATGCACACGGCAGTCAAGCTGAACGAGGTGATAGTCAACAAGTCCCAGACGGCACAGCTGGTCCTCCTCAACATGCCGGGACCTCCGAAGAACAAGGGAGGCGACGAGAACTGTATCCTTTTTCAGTCAGTCCAGTCAATCCATCAGTCACCCAAACCATCATGGCTGTGCCCCTTCTTCAGGGTACACCTTCACACCCAAACCATCATGGCTGTGCCCCTTCTTCAGGGTACACCTTCACACCCAAACCATCATGGCTGTGCCCCTTCTTCAGGGTACACCTTCACACCCAAACCATCATGGCTGTGCCCCTTCTTCAGGGTACGCCTTCACACTCTCAGTTCTTGACTGTGTACATAGATGTACAGTATGATGCTATGCATGATGTGAACATACATGATGTGTATGATGAACACAATTGTGCACATTTGGTTGTGCTACTAATGGAAAGAGCAGTAAAGGTCTTTGGACACAGCCTGCGTTTTTCGGGCCGAATATCGGAGTGAATGTCCGAGCACGGAAAAAAAAGAATCGACCTCACGTAATGACAATCACGTTTGCACACTGCATATATTACATTATACATATTGTGTTCGTATAACAGGTTTTCAGGCACTTTGAGCAGTGCTGGGTCCTTCCAGACCAACATGATCTCCGCTGAGAAGTTGATCATCTTGTTGAAGAGCACAAAGTAGCTACTTTATGAAAAGCCAAGAGTGGGTGTGCAAAATAGGCAGCAGCGCACGCAATACACACACACACACACACACACACACATACACACACACACACACACACACACACACAAAGCAGTGGAAGAATTCAGAACGAGAGAAACAGAGAGAGGGGGAGAGACGGATAGAAAAGCATGGTGACAATGAATCAACTTCCGGTGAAGCTGCTCCGCTCCATTTCGTTCTGCGAAAACATTGCTATGAATATAAATAATACGCATCACCTTAATAGTGATATATGTACTAGTTAGAGTAGTAATCAGTAGTGAGAATGTAAGAGAGCAATACCAGTGGCGTGCACAGATAGACACTAGGGGGTGCTAGAGCACCCCCTGCCCTTTTCCCTCTGGACAAATGTGCCCTTTTGATTTATTTTTATTTATTTATTTGTTTTCGTACAGTGTACACTGTACAGTATGTGGACCATGGGGACATTGATCAATTCTTGCTAAAAAGCTTCTAATATATTATTTAGGCCCCAAAATCTATAAATCTCACACTATTATGGCAACCGGCCGGTTCCACGCGCTGCACAAGGTGCCCTTTTTTCACTTGAGCATCTGCCCCTCTGTAATGCACGAGTTGGCATACAATGAACCATCCAACAATCATAATGCACTCAACCCTGGTATATTTGTGTACTGAGTGTGCAGTGTTGATTTCGATGACTAAAACTATGACAAAAAATCTTTCAACTACCTTTTTTCACTGCCCAAAACTAAATAAAAACTAAGCCATGATGACTATAAAACTATGACTAAATATGCTGACAATTTCGTCTACAAATAATCACTAGACTAATATGTTGGGGAGCTACTAGTGGAGAAAAAATCATTTTATGTTTGGTTGCGCTCTGGTTTTTGCGCTCTGTGACGCGTTGTGAACTTGTAGATCGGCTATTTTCAGCGTGCGACAAAGTGTAAAATCTGCCGTCAAGTCCCACCAAAATCCATTTTAGTCGACAAAATCGACTGTAGATTTAGTCGACCAAAATCGTATGGCATTTAGTCGACTAAAAGTAGACTGACACTAACACATTTCGGGTGATTAAAATATGACACAAACTAAATGTAATTGCATTCAAAAGACTATGACTGTGTGAGTGTTTTTCCTTAAGCAGAATGTCCCTCTCTCAGACATGGAGTTTCTGGAGGTTCTGATGGACGGCCTAGACCGGGTCCTGTTGGTCCGCGGTGGTGGTCGAGAGGTCATTACCATCTACTCCTAGCCGCTTCAGGAGGCTTCTGATTGGCTTGGAGGAGTGCCCAGGGAGGCAGGGGATTGGACAGGCGTGGAGTCAGGACAAGGGGCGGGGGCTGCGCCACAGAGAAAGAGTTCAGCGTTCACACACGCCAAATTCAATTCCAATACCCCGAATCCCGGCAACTCGCTCACTCGCCACTCGCTCACTCCAGCATGGCGGTGTTACGGTGAAATTGGTGCCCTGACGAAATATGTGACCATCGTGTGCGCATAACTTACATCTTTGAATTTGTCCTAAATAACGCTAGGCTGCTAATAAACAAACCGCAATGATTTTCGTTCGGACACTGACGTTATGTGATGTCAAGTGATTGTCACACATTTCAGCAGGTCACCAATTTCATCGTAACACGGCCACGCTCGAGTGACCGAGTGAGTGAGTGAGTGAGTGGCCGAGATTTTGGTGTATTGGAATTCAGCCTATAGTTCAAAGCAGCAGTCAAAGGAGACCAGACCACCGGCTGGAAGAACGTTGATGGTGGTTGTGAAAGACGGAGCTGATGAGGCTGCTTCGCTGCGCAGCATGAGCTCAGTGCAGTGCCACCTAGGGTCAGAGTAGACTCGCTACACCCTCGCCCAGCTGTGTGTTTTCCACTGCTGTCGACCCAGCCACCATATCCGGTGGGAACCCATCGGCATTCCTTTGAATCGCGGAGCTCTGAATCTGTCTTTGAGATATTTCCCAGCCACATACACACAGTGGGCCTCAAGGCCTATTCCAGTTTTAGGTGATAAGGTGACCACCGTTTGTAGCATGAATAGGCCTTAAGCAGTGTCTCCGTAGGTCACATTACACCTCTGATAATGATCATAAACTGTGTTCTACGTCAACACGTACATATTTCTTCTGTTGTTCTTAGCTATAGGCGATTGTCACATTGTGGGAAGAGGTTTCTCGGCTACTCTAAAAGCAGCTCATTCTTTTAAAAACAAAACAAACTAGCCCTTTGTTTTAATGGGAATGCTAACATTGAAGCAGTATTTATTTTGTATTATGGCAACACCATAAAATATTATTTAATAATATTCATTAGAAGGAGGGGGGGGGGGGGGGCACATTACGTGCTCGTGATGAAAAATAAGCCTACACAAATGGGTGGTTATAAAATCCCAGAATGCTGCTGTGCTTTTTCTTTAGCAGAGCAGGTGCCCCTGAGCTCTATCGGTATCTAGATATTACTAGTTGAGAAAAAGCAAAAGAACAGTTTTGCTTAAAAACATGAACAGAACTTTCTGTTCTTTGGATCTTGTGATTATTATTTCATTGTTGTTTTATCATTATGTTTTGCAATGATACGCTACTAATTGTATGTGGGCCACTGCAATCCCAGTTATACTACTGATCACAGACGGCGTGCATTATAGAGACTAGATGAGTCTTTGTTGACATTCCAGTTCTGTCACCAGTGGTGAAATGTCATTCAACATTTATGTCATTCAACATTTATACCTTTCACAAATAACACCTTACACACAAAGCCACACACATGCAAACAGAATCTAACATTTAATTTGCTGAACACAGATTGAATTGCATCAGCTGTGACTGGACTATTTATTTTACTATATGTTCTTTTGTAGGCATACCTGAACCCATTCCACTGCAAACCAGTGCCTTGGTAGTTGGCATCACTGTGTAGAAATGTAAACTAAGATTAGTGCTGCATTCTGGTTGCATTTACACTGTATTTTTGTGAAATATTTGAACATAAGTACCATTGTGTTTAAATGTTTAGAATTTAAATGAATATACAGTACATATTAGTTCCATTGGAACACCATGAATACACTGGTGGTTCTGGCCTGGAGCCTATTAAACGAAACGATGAAATACTGAAATGAATGTAAAAAACTAATTTTCTGTTACAGTATATGCCAAGCTATTTTATGTTGCCATGTTGTAGACAATCAACCTTCATCTGTTTTATGAGCTTAAAGAATAGTTCATGTTTTCAAAAAGCCTCATTTATAATTATTTAAGTGAACACACTTCAGTATTGCAGGGATTGCATTTAGCAAAAGTCTCTTATATGTACAGTATATCTGTTCTGTGTAACTGCCTTTAAATATATGGCAGCTTTTTTAAGTCTGATTTTGTGAGGCTCACATACTTCTAATGTTTAACCCATTTAGACCTGAGAACGATTCTACAAATGTCTTCTAAATCATGACAGTTTTCTGAAAAACGTATGTTTCTATGTCAGTGGTTCTCAATATTTCATGTCAAGGACCCCAAAAATATATGTATTTGGTCGCCGACCCCCCATCTGAAAATACGTTGTTCCAGGGACCTCCCAGAAGCAAAGATTTGAGTTAAAAACGTTCGCTCTGAAAGAATATATATTCAAAGATTTGCGGCACAATTTAATCCATTCTGAAAAATCTTCGAGAATTGAATCAAATAAATCAATCCCCGTTGGGCATATGTCATAGGTGAAAAGTAAAAAAAATAATAATAATAATTAAAAAAGTTTTATTGCAGTATTATTGCACGACACTGTTGTGCCAAGAGCTATAACGTGGTTAAGCTTATACACAAAAAATTGGTAAGTGGTTAATTGATTCATATCTCTCTCTCTCGCTCGCTTCTTGATTATTCGGTTCATCCATAAAATAATCATTAAGATAATATTCAATAGTTGCAGCTTCCAGGTGATTGAGCTACTGAGGTGACCATTAATCATGTCAGACTTTTATCGTACACTTAAATTATTCATATAGAAATATGGACTTATTCTGTGTTAGGTTTCATTATTTAATCAACTTATTCTAGGATTAAATGATCCTAAGCCTACAGTATAATAAGACGTAACAGCAATGGTGTTTTTCACTGTCTGGCACTATAGGTGATCCACTCCAGCTTTGGAAAACGGAGAAGTGATCGTGCCTGAAAAGGTTGCCCACGGCTCCCCCCCATGTGCTTCCGGTGCAAACACCTGCCAACCTTTCCTCCACACCCACTGACACTTCACAAACACTCACAATTTGGCCACTTTGCAATATGCGCGTGACATCATCATCAAACCAGGAAGTTATGCAGGAATGCCTACTGAGTGGCAAAAAACTACTTTCTGGCCTTGACAGCCCATACATCTACACAGAAAAGTCATATCTGATTGCATTAAACAACATTAAACGATGTTAAACTCACTTTGCCTGTTGCTTTGCCACTCGATGTGCCATTCACTTTAAGCATGCGCATACTCTATACATAAGCATTAGCAAAGACGTCAAATCTGGAAGTTTTTGTTTGCAACACAATCCAAGCGGGCAACCGCCCCTAACGTGACCTGCGACTCATAACACATACACAAACACACCATACAGGAAATGTGGAATTAGGAAGCCAGTGTGCTCGGACAGGAAATGAAGCATTTTGACTGGAAATGTAGATGTTTATTTGTTCTGCTCCTTTCATCACAATGTGAATTATCTTTGTTATCATTTGACCAGCTTTCTAATGAAAGCTGGGAAACTGACATAGAATGTGATGTAGTCTATTACAGATTACTGTTTGAAATTGGTATCTGTGACCTAAACTGTCAGTGTCTTCGACTGGATTCAGATCATTTATTTTTTCCAGTTTTCAGAGTTCCTTTTATCCCAATATCATTTGAATACGTACAATTACTGGTATGTGCCGATATTAATAATTTATCGATCAAAGTTATTTTTTTCCCATCACACATGTTCTAGATAACCACACACAAGTTTTTATTGTAAGTAGCTGGTGATTTTTCTGATTACACAATAACATTAATGTAAATGTAATCGGACTCACAACATGCTGTCATCAAATCTATCAAATATTGACCAAAGTGCTGCAGGGCTGTTATTATTATTACATAACTGGCCCAGACTCTGTGTCCAAGAATCAATTTAGTGCTAAAATCATCTTTGTTTATGGGATTCCAAAAGGAACAAAAGACGATCCAAGGGCTAAGATGTTACTGGGAAAACTTGGCCCTGGATAAATGGCTTCCTGTTTGTCCCACGGACAGGCTAGCTGGGTCAACACGCACAGAACAACAAAGTTCTGGATGTGAATCACTGTCTGGCTGAGGCGTGCTATTCTGTCGAGTGTCCTCTCCTCTCTGCTCCCCTGTCGCACTTTCTGCTGCCCATTGGCTAGAATTGATTGATTGATTGAATAGTTTATTAGACAGAAATGTAAAAACAGCAACAGAGTACAGTCAAACACTTATTTCAAAAGGGATAGCACAACAATGGGGATGCATTTCAACGTATTGCTGGGGTCCTTGCGCTGACAAGACAATGCTTCCATCGATGTGTTCAGGTTGGTTCCGGTACCCAGCATTGGTCGGGTTATTGCATGGGGTGAAAGTGGCTCTCCAGGCCTGGGCCGTGGCTCAGCGGTCCAGGCACCTTGGCTGGTAATCCAGTCTGGCAGTGTGCCGCGGGCTCGACTCCCGATCCCGACGGCCCTTACTGCATGTCGCTCCCCCCATCTCTCTCCCCATTTCCCGTCAGCCCACTGTCTGTCCCTCCATAAAAAAATATAAAATAAAGGCGAAAGCCACAAAAAAAAACGTGGCTCTCTGCATCTCCCACTCCCCCTCGTACTCTCTCTCTCTCTCTCTCTCTCTCTCTCTCTCTCCCCCTCCCTCCTGCTCTCCTATCTCTCTCTCTGTCTTTTTATCTCTCACGCTGAGTCCGTCTGATGTCACACACGACCTCCCTCTTGGTGCATACCCATGTCTACCATTCATTTTCAATGGCAGCCAGCGACATGACATTGCAACGACACAATGATGCAATGAAGCTGCTCCAAAAATGAATGGTAGACTGCATCTAGTAGAGGACAAATTCCATTTAGTGGACAGGACATACTTCCAAAGCCAAAACACTTGCATGCTGGCATACAGTTTTAGGAAGGTTGACCAAGGTTTCAATGGAGTCCCTAGTTATTGCTACACTCTAAACATTGAACCATACATTAGAGAACCACAAACAAGCAAGGCAAAAACGACATGCAGTTTATTGTGTCAGGGCATGGCTGTGTTTGCAGACACAACGAGAAAAGGGTGTATTTTGTGTGGCATACTGCCTTGTCTTGATCTGTCTTCAGGGGCCTCTTGATATGACATCATAAACACGCCTCCTAAACCAGGGGTTCTCAACCTTTTTGGCCGGGGACCCCCGGAAATGCTTTGGCAAGGTCTGCTATTTTTGAAAAATCGTGAAAATAAAATTTAAAAAAATATATATTTTTTTCTTTTTTTTCTGAAAATAATTTGGGGACCCCCTAAAATAATTTGGCGACCCCCCGAGGGGTCGCGACCCACGGGTTGAGAACCCCTGTCCTAAACGACTATACAGCTCTTTAATGCCACATCATGTACCATGCAGGAACACTGCTGTCACTTCATCTACTCGGGTCACATTTATTATACATTTAGGAAACAACAAACACACATGTATCGATTATCACTTAGTTAAACTAGTGAGAGTGAGACTCCATGTAGAAGATCACCTTCACATTTGATTAATGTAATTTGGGCTCATTTCACATTTCTCAAAGAGAAAATGGAGAATGCCTTTTAAGATGCCAAATATAACTAAGAATGTTTTGCATGTCTATCGCTCTGCCCTTAATTGGTTTCCTGTACATTTATCTATCTGAAAGAAAATCTTTCGTTTTTATAACGGAGAGAACTATTTATTTAGACAATTTAGGCATTTAGCAGACGCTCTTAAAATCCAGAGCGATTTACAGTAAGCAAGAACAAAAAACATGGTAATGCATCAAATTAAATGCATCAAAATAGTCATCATGAATCATACGTAAGCTAACAGTGGAATATCTATATAATGAAACTATGCGTACATACAAAGAGTGCTATGTCTACATAAAATGCTATCTAAATTCAATATTGAACAGGTACAGTAGCTACGGTGGTTCATTGCGACTGAAGCATTTACTATGAAATCCTGCATCTCATGTCCGTCCGTCACACCTCCATATATGGTTTTGTCCGTCCGTCACACCTCCATATATGGTTGCATCTGTCACACCTCCATATATGGTTGCATCCGTCACACATCCATATATGGTTGCATCCGTCACACATCCATATATGGGTGCGTCTGTCCGTCACACCTCCATATATGGTTGCATCTGTCACACATCCATATATGGTTGCGTCCGTCCGCCACACCTCCATATATGGTTGCCAATCATGCCATCATGCCTCGTGACCCTTATCTCCATATATGGATCTGACCTCGTGACATCACATGACATCATGGAGATTCTTAACGCCTCCATATATGGTCACTCCTCGTGACACGTCACGCCACCATATATGGCCATCTCCATATATGAAGATCACGACACTGACCTCATCTACCCTGGATAACCATGGAGAAGACTGGATCATCACCTAGATAGCTTCTAGTGTTCTCAACAGGCTGAAAAATTAAGGCCCGGCCCTACCTGGGCGCTCATCAAACCCTGTACTCTCAAGACACTGCCCCCGCTGACACCCTTAGATCTCCATATATGGAGCTGGCCTGTTCTGACATTCCATATGTTGATCTGACCTCATCAAACCCTGTACATTCAAGACACTCCATATGGCCAGTACAGAATTAATTCCATATGTTGATCTGACCCCCCATGCCAAAGCGCCACGGATGCGTGCCCTCAGGGCGTCTTACTGGTTTTAATACAGTGAGAACTAGTCTGTGCAGTAGATAAATAAAGAAGAGAAGAAGGGAGTTGAAAATAAGAGAAGCGGTGAGATGATAGGGGTGGGTGCGGTTCAAAGCAAAAGTTTCAGAAGGAGCGAGAGGATTTGGAGAAGGAGGGCTGGCTACCTTTCCCACCGAGTCATTATCATTCCAGTATCTCCTAATGGTGGTTGTTAAACATCACAACCTGACCATTTTCACTGAGACCTTTTCCCACCCTCTTGACCTCTGCAGCAGTTCCATCCATGCCATGGGCTGATGAGAGAGAGAGAAGCCAACCAAACTCCAGTCAGAGAACCGTGAACAAGCATCTCGATGACTTCCCTGTCACTCTGCGACGTGTTTAATAATGTATTAATGTATGGTGTTCACATAGTTTAACCACATGAACCCTTAATGGGGTGATGTTCTGTAAACATATAGTGAAAATCACTAATCTACAAGATGACACCACATCATGTTGCGATTCATTGTGTGTTTGTAGATTTGCTATTTTCAGCCAAGAGATTCGTCTTCAGGGAAAAAAGGAGCACACTTAGTATAGAGCCCTGGGGGACCCAGTCAAGTAAGTACATAGGGTTTAAGTGGATAGTTTCACTTTATAACACTTATGGGGTCATTTTAACGTCTACTGGACGTTAAAATGGCCCCAGAAGTGTTTGAAAGTGAACACTGCAGCAAAATGAACAACTGCTTTGCAAATAGTTGCAAACATTTACCACCAATTAAATGCTAATAGGAGTAGTGGCCATGAGGCCAGGGTTTTAGTAAGTCAGATTTTAGTAATTGGAATTATTTGGAATCCATTGTGTCAATTGGAATGTGTAACTTTTGGACACATTCAGATTGAACTAATCTTTAAAAGATAGATTGTAGTCAGATTGTAACAGTAGGTCACAACATAATAATATTCCACTGTATTTCTTTAGTCTCCAGATTTAATCAGGTAATTACAGCAGGCATTGATATGGCTACTTGGCTATCAGGCTTCAGTCAGGACACAGGGCACTAAAGTAACGTTTTCTTTGGTTAGGTGCAGGTGTAGGCTACTGCACTGAAAGTCCACATCTAATATAACTCATATAGAAGGCTTCATTTTAGCATTAATTTCACTCAACATGGATAGAACTGCAATAAAACAGGCTACAGTAGCATAGCTCTGGTCCATAGCCTTCTACTGCTTCTACGATTCTGCCCTGCAGTATAAGTATCTAAATGAAACGCATTAGAGCTATGGACCAGAGCTAACAGTAGCCTACAAACTGTCACTCAAAGGTAAGGGCCTGGGGCTGTGTTGACTGCAGACTCCAATTAGGCTAAATTGAAAAGAAAAGTGTGAGTGGCAATTTATGTGATTACAGAAAACGAAAAGACAATCATTGTTTTGACAACAAATCAAACATTCCATCACCTGTGCTGTGACCACCCCGGAGAGTGGTTCCCAAACTTTTTTAGCACGTGACTCAAAACTAGTGAAAATAGCAGATCTACAAGCTCAACACTTCGTAGGGCCTACTGCATGAGCTTGTAGATCGGCTATTTTCACTACTTCTTAAACATGTTTTCTAATTTATGGAATTTATTTGATTTTTCATTGTCTTTGTCTACTGAAAGAAAACTCATGAAAACATTTTTGGGAATGTACATATTTTGAAATTGTTTTGAAATTATAATAATTAAAAACGAAATAAAGGGACCCATAAAAATGTGTCCACCACCCACAAATGGTTCGAGACGCGCAGTAACCACCCCACCTGTGACCTGTCTGCATTAATTGCTGCCCAGTCGATAACCCAATATAGCTTTAGCCCAGGTTATCTCACAGACATGATAGGCTAGCTAGAGGTTAGACTAGACAACAATGGTATATAGGACAGGTAAAAGTTAAGGTTAAAGGGCTGTGAGGTGAAGGAGGCGTCGGTCCACTGACTGAGGGGATTTTTAGGGAGTCAAATTTCCGAGTCCGTGGGCTCGTGAGTCTGTGAGAGTCAGCGAGTAGGCTAACTGAGGCCGCCTTTGTACTGTACTGAGAGAGAGAGAGAGAGAGAGAGAGAGAGAGAGCAGGAGGAGGAGAGTTCAGGCGCAGAGGAGTCACCACCACGACGTGAAAGAAGAGGAAAGTTTCAGTTCAAGGATTTCAAGTAACGCGCGGGGGGATAATTTGGATTTGTAGGCTATTTCTTTATTCGCACGCAGAATGATTACACGGTAGGAGAGTTTAATTTCTTCCCCATGCTCTGCTTTGACTGAAAACAAACTCCCATTAATTCATTCTTTTAACACCATTCTCAATGCTATACCTACACAGGCGCTCCAGGTGGTCGGTGGTCTTGCATCTCGTCCTGTTGTGCTGGTTGCCCGCTGCAGATCTGCTCATTGAAGGTACGATTTTTATTTTAATCTGTTTATATTAGAACATTTATGCCTCGGATTGGAATGACATAGCATTTACGTTAAGCAGATTGTGTCATGCAGTTTATAACAAGTTGGCGGAGTATTCAGTATTTTTTAGGCAACAATGTTGGGAAATATTGCAATATAGGCTACCTCTCTTTGATTGAATTCATACTTTATTAACAGTTTGCCAAAAAAATAATAAAAATAAAAGCACAGAGGTACAGATTCATACAAAAGGATGCTTTAAAAGGATAACCTTAGGGTCCTGTATTTA
>NC_136800.1:5709172-5771672 GCF_951216825.1 Electrona antarctica | reverse complement strand
CGGCAGACCCCCATTTAATGGCATTTCTATCTCTGGACCCCAATTTATATTGTAAAATCAATGTTAATTTAACTTGAGAGTGTACAAACGTCCATTTGGTTCCATCTGTACACTCTCAGAGTTACAGACCCATAAGAGTCCATTTGGTTCCAAACTATCATTTAGCTGGGGGACCCCCTGGAACTCCCTCAAGGACCCCCGCTTTGAGAACCACTGGTGTAATGGACTTAGCTCCATAATAATAAGAGTACTCTGCCAATAATAATTAACCACTTTAAACCATGTACTTTGTCGACCAGTTTCAGTCAGGGATCTATACTAGGCACCCCTCCCTTTTCCCCTCTAGGCTACACCAAAAAATAGCCGATGTACGAATCAATTCAAATCAACCTTTATTTGTATAGCACATTTCACACAACCGAAATTGACTTGTGCTTCACAGGAGAAAATAATACGAGGCAAATTACATCAAGCATTACATTACATTACATTACATTACATTTCAAAGACAAACAAGGAACATAGCATGTATAACAAACAGGAGGCATAGACAACAATAATACCTAATAATTAAAATCAGATAACAGTGGTGCAAATCCCATGCCCCCCCCCCCCCCCCCCCCTTTTCTCTCTCTCTCTCTCTCTCTCTCTCTCTCTCTCTCTCTCTCTCTCTCTCTCTCTCTCTCTCTCTCTCTCATTAGCAGGCAACAGTGCAGCACTATCTCTCTCTCTCTCCGTTTCTGGCACAACAGCGCCACTTTTGGTACTCATTGGTACTGGTGCTCATAGTCACATAGTCACACACAAACATAGTTGAACACGGACATTGCTGTTCCTTGGAGTGGTTGCACCACTCAAAAAGAAGTAAAAGAAGTAGAAGAAGTAGAAGAGGGAAAAACAAGCAGAATTCAGATATTGTGTTTCCTGCACTGTGTAATTTGTAGCCTACTTTAGTTCTATGTAGATCAACAGATTAAACTTAAGTGCAACATCAACAGACTTACTGCTTTCTCCCAGGTGCTTCCTTTGTCTTCAGTGGACTACGAGGATAGGTGGGAAGCGCGTGCGTGCGCATGCGTGCGTGCGTGCGTGCGTGCGTGCGTGCGTGCGTGCGTGGCATTAGCTATGGCATTCCTGTCATTCTGTGTCTCGAACCTGCCCTGAGGGCTTTGAGAGGAGATTTGATCAGTCAGATGGACAGATGGGGAGGCAGATATTCACATACCATATACGTAGATGGACACAGACTGTCAACAGACAGGTAGATCCACAGATACAAAGCCTCCTCAAATTAGTATGGGATTACTCATTTTGTTGTACTCCGCACACAATGGAGTCGCTTGTCCATTGTGCAATGGAATATAAATTGATTGGACTGATCTGTGCGCCGGGTGGCAATGTTGGTGCTTCTTCCATAGAACTACGAAGTTGTGATTGTGGAGCTAGTACGTTTAGAATATCATTCAAATATTATAAGATCTGTCTCACAAATAATCCAAAACCGAAGTCTTTACAAATCCTCTCTGTCATGCATGTCAATAAATATGTTCTTTTCTGTTGTTGACTTTCGGTTCAGACGTACTCATTCACAATCTTTTCAACATTTTAACCCATTTTGGGCGGGAATCCCTTTTGGTGTTTTAACTAAGCATTATGTTATACTTTAGCTATTGAAAAATAGCAGGTCAGGGTTAGTTGTTTGTTTCGTGCCAGACAACTCTTCCACAATCTTTGTATGCTCTAAAAAAAGGTTGTGACAGGTAGCTGTCGTCTGTTTATCAGTTGCGTTCACGTCACGAAAAGACATCTTTAAGATGTGTCTTTGCATTTCTGCTAAGCAGCAATAGATACTAGGCTTCGACTAAATGTCTGTTAATTACACTGATGCAATGCAGGAGGCGGGACATTGCTTTATTTTCTTCTCATTTTCAGCGCTTCCGACGTAGCTAGCTACAGACAAAGTAAAGTAACTAAGTACATGTACTGTACACTTAAGTACAGTTTTGAGGTATTTTATTTTACTTTACTGGATTATTTCCAATTTTCAGTGTTTTTTACTTCTACTCCACTACATCTCAGAGGCAAATATTTGACTTTTACTCCACTACAATTATTTGAGAACATTAGTTACTTTGTAGATTTGTAATATTACAAATATTACATATACATTTTTGGCCATTTGAAAATAGAAGATATACAAGCTCACAATGCATCGCGATGCGACGCATTGTGAGCTTGTAGATCTGCTATTTTCAAATGATTTTTTTTATACATTTCAAAAACTTGAAATGGGACATTCCGCATAATCAGTACTTTTACTTTTGGTACTATACATTTGTGTATGCCAGTACTTTTGTACTTTGACTTGTAACAAAGTATTTCCACATTGCAGTATTCATGCATTTACTTAAGTGCTGTAAAACATTTGTGAGTACTTTCTTTCCACCACTGCTGTTCGGCGGAAGCTTTTGAAACTAGTGTGAGCCAACAGTCTGTCTCAATAGAGGGCCAGGCAATTAGTGTTATCAAAATGCCTATTCTTGTCTAATCTGGTGTACAGTATAATGATGTGCCGGGGCTGCTAGCTAGCTACACGTATTGATGTGTGCGTGGTGTGTTCAGAATACATGATGCGTGATAAGAGAGCACTCTACAATTATGAAATGTGGGACCATGGGCTCAAAACAAACATCTCTGCCCATTACCATCTTACTTGGCCTCGGTAGCCAGGCTTTCAATTTCGTCGGCGCAAAAAATGAAAGCCTGGAGGAACGCGTCGGCCGCTCTGGTCTAGAAGTGGGAGGAGACCCTTCCGGGCCCCACTTCCGGGTCCCACTTCCGGGTCCCACTGGGAGGAGACCCCGGGGCAGAGCAAGGCGCAGTTGGAGGAACTCACTGGCCTTGGAACGTCTCGGAATCCCCCAGGAGGAAGGCACTAATGTTGCTCTGGAGAGGGAAGTCTGGAGCACTCTGGTGGAGCTGTTGCCCCCGCGACCCGACTACGGATAAGCGGTTGAAGATGGATGGATGGATGGACCCTTCCGGGCGGGCGTCGCTCCAAAGGATGTGGGGGAGGAGGGGCCGGGGGTGACGGACAGATCGGTGAGATCCAATCGGGGGCGTGCGCAAATCTCTGCCGCGAGTCCGCGACCCGCCCCTCTAGACCAGAAACCCAAACACATTAGCTCAGGCCACCAACTACACACACGCATGTTACATTTCAGTTTGACTGCGTATAGCCACCTTCCTTAGCTCGCCCCTTTTTTCCTTTGCGAGAGCTCATAAATGAAGTCCAACATTTCCTGTTTGGAACATGACCCAGATATATGAAATGAAAACACATCGAAAAATGGGCAGAGGCATGAGGGGAGATGGAGAGGAGAGAGGAGTGTGGGGAGGGGAGGTGGCATGAGAAAAACAGCCTTGCAACACAGGCTTCATTGATTACTTGGCTGGCTGTCACTGTGTGTGTGTGTGTGTGTGTGTGTGTGTGTGTGTGTGTGTGTGTGTGTGTGTGTGTGTGTGTGTGTGTGTGTGTGTGTGTGTGTGCGTGTGCGTGTGCGTGTGCGTGAGAGAGAGAGAGAGGATGTGTATGCATATTATATAATTACCTGAGAACAGTTCTTCTCTGTTTACCTCGCCATACACCCTCCCACTTTGCTTCTTCTTGCTTCGGGATTGGTCGACTGGCTCCGTCAATCAAATGTGCTCTGACATAGCCAAATATACAGTCGCAGTAAAGTCCCGCCCGCCCCAACACAAACATTTGCGCACGCACGCACAGACACACACACTAACCTAATTCACAAAACCCCATTGGCTGGCACTCAAATTTTAACTGATGTTTATTTGACAAATCCACACTTGAGACACTCTTTTAGAGTAGTTAGAATGTTATGTGGCTGTCGAGGTATTTTATGCCGTTGAGATTTTTACGAGCTTGCGTGTCAAAGGCTGTGTGCTGTAGGTCAGCGCCGTCAGCGGATAAACGTGATTGGTCAAGTGCAGGGTCATTGAGGTTAGGAGCTTTCTGGCATGCATGCTGTGCTAGTAGCAGTCTATTTCCCCCAGTGAGTGTACAAACGTAACCAAAAGTGGACTCTTCTTCTTTTGGTACGACATTTTGTACACTCTCAAGAGTTACATCTGCACTCAGGACTTCACAGTGCACTCATTAACCCATTCAGGGCCTGACGTCGAAATTAAAAAAAAAAAAAGTTTTCTAAATCATGACAATTTTCGGAAAGATTTGAGGCACATTTTAAAGTTTTTTCAAAAATAGCAGACCTACAAGTTCATAGCGCGCCACTCGGTGGCGCGCTATGAACGTGTAGGTCTGCTATTTTTGAAGAAAGTACTCCCATCTCCTGAGCTAGATTTTGTCTACAAAAATTAACTGTTGATTGTGTTTTCTTGTATGTCCGGCTGTCTCTTGCTGCATGCTATGTGGTGATCATATTTTGCATTGTGCATGTTCAATAATAGGCCTATCTCACAGCCCCCTTTCCACTCCCCCTTCCGGTAGATAGTGGTGTCATTTAACATTAGCATTTACACGTTTTTTTCTCTGGAGAATCTAAGTACATTTCCTAATGTAAAAATGTGACAGACCAATATTATTATGAAGCAAACAAGATGGTAAATCAGCTCGAACAGATAGAACAAACCTTACCTTGAGAAAACAAAAGTTGTAGACTTCTTAAATAACCTCTGTTAACATGTAGTGTCTATGGAGTGACGTCACGCTATCACCACTAGCCCCGAAAGGGGGGCGTAAAAAGGGGGAGGGGAAATTCTGTGAGATAGGCCTATTGAAATGAAAATTAATTAATACAAAGGGATTATAGTGACACCTCAAGGCTTTGGTTATTTTTTCCATTGTTTGTTATTAGAGGTCAGGAAGTAAAAGATGAGTGTCAATATTTCAGTCAGTCAGTTTGTCACCTTCACATTCAATAGATCCTGTGATCTTTTGTGGCCAGGTGTAATTTCCTGGGGTCTAGTAGGACTATAGTAAGTAATTATGAAGGCATCGCCGTAAAATGATATATTTAGCCACATGTCAAATGCCGAAAGAATGGAAGAAAGCAGGAAATTAAAAAAATAAATGAACACTCATCTTTTACTTTCTCTAATAACAACCTAAAACATGAACTTTGAAAAAAAACAACAGCAACAAAGTAGTCCTTTTAAGTTGGAAGCCCTCTGAATGATATACTGTCTATGGCCATGTGGGGGAGCCAGAGGACCAGTATGTGTGGCCGTGGTGGAGGAGAAGCTTCCCAGTTAGTGTGTTTCTTTTCTATAATAAAACCTGAACTAAGCTTTTCTCTGACAACTCCTTAGAGGTTTACCATGGACCTTGGAAGCATGTAACTTAAAAAAAAAAGTTAAGGTCATAGATGAATGCATGCTAAATAATAAAATTGTACATTTCCAAACAGGTAAAATACATTACTGAGGCTGCCATAAAAGAACCAATTTATCCTGACCAACAGAAATGTGCGACAATGTGTTTATCACAGTGGCGTGCACAGACATTTAGAGGGGCAGGTGCTCAAGTTAAAAAAGGGCACCTTGTGCGAAACTTGGTGTTAGCATTATGTTATGCTTTAGCTATTGAAAAATAGCAGATCTACAAGCTCATAGCGCGCTATGAACTTGTAGGTCTGCTATTTTTGAAAAATCAAAAAAAAGAAAGAAAAAAAAAGTTTTTTTTATTTATTTTTTCCAAAAGGGCACATTGCCAAAAGGGCAGGGGGTGCTCTAGCACCCCCTAGTGTCTATCTGTGCACGCCACTGGTTTATCAGTTTCATATACAGAATAATGGTGCCCAAGAATACATGCACCTAAATAGAAATCCTTTCTAACGTGTGATATTTTCACATTTTGTGTATACAGCTGGGCTGTATTTGGTTTTAAGTACACCTGCAAGATATTTTTTGAATAGGCAGTATTATCCACCGTATTTATTTACTTTTAAATAATCTATTGTAACTGGCTGGATATAGGTTTGACGAAGCCTTGTCTGGGATGTTTTAAATTGTCATTTTCCCGGCATTGCATTCCCTTGAAATATAAATGATTACATCAAGCGTATGCACACCGGCTGTAGAGTACATGCGATAAATATATATAAAAAAAAACACTAAGATGAAAACATGAAACTGCTTGAATGTGATTCTGTGTTTACCAGAAATGTGTGTTTACCAGTGGTGGAAAGTAACTAAGTGAATTTACTCAAGTAGGCCTACTTAAGTACAGTTCTGAGGTAGTCGTATTTCCGATTTCCAGTACTTTTTTACTTTTACTACTACTTGCAGAGGCAAATATTGTACTTTTACTCCACTACATGTATTTGAAAACCTTAGTTACTTTGTAGATGTTGATTATTATTACAAAACGCTTCAGCCCATTTGAAAATAGCCGACCTACACAAGGTTTATATACATTTGAAAATTTGAAACGGGACATTTTGATGCCAATCTTTTTGTATCTTTCACTCAAGTACATTTTGAATTCCGGACCTTTTACTTGTAACCGAGTATAGTTCTACGTTGCAGTATTGATACATTTACTTAAGGAACCCATTTGAGTACTTTTTTCCACCACTTGGTGTTTACAGGTCTTGTAAATTCCTGTCCTGTCGTTTGTTCGTATGTATTGATAGCATTCATCGTGCGATTGGTCCTGACAGTAAACCAATTAGGGTTTATCGTAGGGATGGTTACTAGGTAGAGTGGGAAGTGAGAGAGAAGGGAAGGGTGAAGGCCAGTAACCCCTTCACCTCTCCCCCTGTCTATTCCACAACTCCAGGCGCCATAATGGGGTCCCCCCCCCCCCCCCCCCCCCCCCCATGTAACAGAAAAAATGTTTTTTGAAAAGGTGTCATGAGAATTTGGATTAGCATGTAGATATCTTGACTTACATGAATGAACCAGTCCACTTTGTTATTGATGTTGGAACCATAATTGTTGTTTCAAAAGCCATTTGTTGTCGTTTCCCTTGCCTCACCCCCTTCCATTTCATTTAGATTTCCTGGCATGCCCACTGCTCATATTTTAGATCTATTCTCATTAATGGTCCTGCCTATTTGAGCCGATATAGCCTATTATAAATATCCTTGAAGGCATCTGGGATTTATTTTCTTCGCCTACACTTTGCTGCTAAAGTTGGTACATAACAAGCACAACTCTCACTTGTATAACGTTGGCTATTGAGCGTCGCAGTCCCGCCCCCTACCATGGACCAGGAAATGAATCCCAATGCATTTTTCCCATAGCCATTTCGAAAAGTATTTATTTAAAGACGGTTACGCCGCGGACAAAGCCAACTCGAGTCGTGACAACTCATGACAACACAAACAATATTTTGGACCAAACAAATAATTACAAAGAAGAAAAACAACAAAAAAAGTGTTGTAACCTGCCGTTTTTTTCTTCTTTCTAATATTTTTTTCGGCCCCAAAAATTGTGTTTGTTGTCATGATTTGTCACGACTCGAGTTGGCTTTGTCCGCGGCGTAAACGTCTTTAAATAAATACTTTCTGAAATGTCTATGAGGAAAATGAACGGAGAATCATTTCCTGGTCCATGGTAGGGGGCGGGACTGCGACGCTCTATTGCCTTGAAATATACATTACATCCAGCATGAAAAACAAGTTAGCTAAAAAGTACATTATCCATTTGTCATTTCAAACTACACAAAGTGTCTGGCCCTAATTTACACCTTTATTACTATTCAAAAAGGCGAATGCTGCGTTCACACTGGCAGATATATAAAAGCTACACAGCATATTTGTGTCTTTGTAGCTTTGTTGCTATTGTAGCTTTTGTAGCAGCTGGTGTACAAATGTATGGATGTGTCTTTGTATCTTCATGTCGATGGCTTGCTTACACTGAAAATGAACGGTAGCTTTTTGTAGCTGCCAGTTTGAACGCAGCATAACAGCAATCATGTTGTGATGAGGACTCACTAAAGGGCTACCAATGGTTCTTCAGTGGGTAGGAGATTGAGAGGTCATAATTATACATGGTTAGAGTGATTTGTATCCGGGTAGCTGCAATCGGTTAGAGCTCTCGCCTTTGGATCACAGGTTCATGGGTTTGATCTCGCGGGGCACCGCCAACTCAGCATATGAGTAGCACGGCTCGGGTGCGGCAAGTCATGCGGGAAGTATACTGGGAGCTGATGGTAGGTGTGGCGCTCCACCTCAGCAGTCCATTTCCCCAGGGGCCTATAGTGCATTGTAACGGGGTTACGGGGACAGACTCCATCTCCCAGGGGCCTATAGTGCATTGTAACGGGGTTACGGGGACAGACTCCATCTCCCAGGGGCCTATAGTGCATTGTAACGGGGTTACGGGGACAGACTCCATCTCCCAGGGGCCTATAGTGCATTGTAACGGGGACAGACTCCATCTCCCAGGGGCCTATAGTGCATTGTAACGGGGACAGACTCCATCTCCCAGGGGCCTATAGTGCATTGTAACGGGGACAGACTCCATCTCCCAGGGGCCTATAGTGCATTGTAACGGGGACAGACTCCATCTCCCAGGGGCCTATAGTGCATTGTAACGGGGACAGACTCCATCTCCCAGGGGCCTATAGTGCATTGTAACGGGGACAGACTCCATCTCCCAGGGGCCTATAGTGCATTGTAACGGGGACAGACTCCATCTCCCAGGGGCCTATAGTGCATTGTAACGGGGACAGACTCCATCTCCCAGGGGCCTATAGTGCATTGTAACGGGGACAGACTCCATCTCCCAGGGGCCTATAGTGCATTGTAACGGGGACAGACTCCATCTCCCAGGGGCCTATAGTGCATTGTAACGGGGACAGACTCCATCTCCCAGGGGCCTAGTGCATTGTAACGGGGACAGACTCCCGCGTGTTACCGGCTGATATACCGACAATAAGCCACTCCCGTGCGTGCGTGCGTGCGTGCGTGCGTGCGTGCGTGCGTGCGTGCGCGCGCGTGAATAAGCGAGCGGGAGATTGAATGCCCTATTATACTGTAGGCTCAGTATGACTGAGATGCTGTACGGACGCACACATGTGTGACCATGCGCGTGTGCGCGCGTGCATGCGTTTCTGAGCGCGTGTACATACAGTACATGCGTGTTGTGTAGCGGGCCCTGCCGTGGAACGGAGCATCAGGGTTTCCCCCTCTTGCCCCTGTTTACTTTCCCCTCCGACATGCACAGCCCCAATGCCCATCCCTGCTTAATCCATGACTAATCACTCAGGCCTCCCCTGCCCTCGGGGTCTCTCTCTCTCTCTCTCTCTCTCTCTCTCCACCCCCATCTTCCACTTAGTCCCCTCTAAACCCATCATCTGCTCCATTTGAGGACCTCCCACCCCACCTCCACTGGTCCTTTATGGTGCACGTCCCACCAAACGTTTCAAGTTATGTCTTAACCCATTTTGGGCGGGAACCCCTTTTGGTGTTAGCATTACGTTATGCTTTAGCTATTGAAAAATAGCAGATCTACAAGCTCATAGCGCGCCACCGAGTGGCGCGCTATGAACTTGTAGGTCTGCTATTTTTTGTTGATGATGAACCCCTTTTGGTGTTTTAAACATTGTTATAATTTAGCTATTTAAAAATAGCAGATCTACAAGGTGGCGCGCTATGAACTTGTAGGTCTGCTATTTTTGAAAAAACGTTAAAATGTGCCTCAAATCTTTCCGAAAATTGTCATGATTTAGAAAACTTTTTTTTTTTTTTTTAATTTCGATGTCAGGCCTTAATGGGTTAATGAGTGCACTGTGAAGTCCTGAGTGTAGATGTAATTCTTGAGAGTGTACAAAATGTCGTACCAAAAGAAGAAGAGTCCACTGTTGGTTACGTTTGTACACTCCCGGGGGAAATAGACAAATGAACGCTGACAGGTTGAATATTATACAGAGATAGTGCTGAGTCTCTATTGTCCAGAACGCCCAGACAATTCCATGGACCTTCTAATGGCTAAGAATACATTTCCCCGCAAAAAATATTTTTTCGGAGGCGATGTCTGCTATGTAGCAGCAAAATGGCTGCCATTCAGTATTTTAGCCGTGACGTGAGCGCCCCCCTCCAGAGATACTTCCGGGTCCTACTTTTGTGTCGCTTTTGTGTCCCCATAGAGTTATACTGTGACGCTCCGTCGGACTAAATCTGAGACGAAAACAACCACGAAAGTCTAATTTTACCGCTTTCCTCACAACAACAAAGCTGCTGCTCTCCCAAATCTGGCTGTGACAGGCCGTCTGCCCCACACGGAATACTATCGCCATTTTATTTCATTGTGTCAACTAAATCCTCATTAATTGCAAACTAGATTCAACATACTCAAGCCTGCACACATTCTAAATATGCCCCCGAAATATTGTACTGAGCAAATGGACTGTTACCACCTTCAATAATAATGATAATAATAGTCTTTATCGTCTCCACCATGGCTGAGGGAAGTAGGGGTGCTGGGGGGGCTGTAGCACCCCCTCCCCCCAGGCACAGCCCCCCCTCGAACAGGAGGGGAAGAAAAAAAAAAGATAAATAAATATGCTGTAGCACAGTATTGGCACCTTATCCTGGTTAATTGCCTGTGTCAGTTCGTTCATATAACTTGCGTGTGGAGAGGGAAAGTAAAGGCCACGTTTGCGCGTGAAAATGCGCTAAAATGCGCGTGCATGATGCGCGTGCACGCGCATTTTTGCGGCGCGCGCTATGCGCGCGCACCCCCGCTCAGCCCCTGCGAGTGTAAAGTACTTCCCGCGGGCCTGGTCTCCACATCATATATTTTCTTTGTCATGGACAATTGTACAAAACATTAATAATTCTACTCGAGTTGGAAGCATTAAGACCCATTTTAATCCTCAATGGCTTCCTTTCTGAAAAATAACGTCATTGTAAAAAGATTCACGCGTTTAGATATTCTATTTACAATGAGCTGCGGACGGGAGCTGGTGCCACTTGGACCCGGACGTAACGTAGCACTACAAAATGACGTCGGACTTAAATACTGAATGAAACGGCCACTTCACTCCTTGATGTTTTCCTGTTTTTAGATATTTTAGTCATGATGCTCATGTTCATGACCAAAATGTGTCATGCAAATGTGGTCTCACTTCCTTCCTGGACTACAAGTCGCACCTCCACGCAGCCTCTCCCCTCTCCACAAGGAGGGGCAGATGGAGCGCCAAAGCATTGTGGTCATTGTAGGAATTCAGCAATCTAGCTGTTATGTACCATGAATGCTATTAAAGGTATATTCAGTGATTTGACTTAATTCAAATATCACTTGTTTTTTCTTTTTTTCTGGATAATCCTCCCTACTATAGAGTGTGCTGACCATATAAGGAGTTCCTCCCTGTCCCCAGTGAGCCCCTGGGGTGAAAAAACCCTAGTTTCAGTTTTGGTGGCGGGTGGCAAAGCCTTCATCCAATCAGGATGAGAGGGGCCTTCCTCCAATCATGATCGAGTGGGGGCGGGCCTTGGTGCACATGCTGTTGGCCTGTTGCACTTCCCCCCACTGTAGAGCGTGCATGTGCACATTTTGTTACCGGGGCGGACTGGGTGGTTTTCCAAATCACCCAAATCACTGAATGCTCCTTTAACATTGAGTGACTGCGGTTTCTTCCAGCGGTGAAATGTCCCATTAATTCCAGCTATTAAGTGTCGTTCACAACTCACTGTCGCTGAGGCTGTTGTCTGTCGTCCCTTGTTTTATCTCCTCCGGACATAGTTCGTCTGCGACTTCCTTCCGTGACAACTCGTTGTTGATATGTCTGGGTTAAGACATTTAGACCTTGCCTTAGCTTTTAACCACTTTTAACCGTCATTTTAAACCTAAGGTGATGAATAATAGCAGATCTACAAGCTTGTGGATATGCTATTTTTGAAATATCATGAAAACATGTGCAAATCTTTGAATATATATTCTTTCCCAGTGAATGTTGTTTAACTCATATCTTTGCTTCTGGGGGGGTGCTTGGAACAACATATTTTCAGATGAGAGTCGGCGGCCAAGTACATATCATTCTGTGGGTCCACTGACATATAGAAACATAGGTTTTCCAGAAAACCGTCAGGATTGAGAAGACATTTGTACTGAATCAGGTCCTCAGGTCTAAATGGGTTAAATGAACATTCAGACTTAATTGACGGTGAGTGACATGCTGTTAACGATCCCCTCGGCTCAGAGCAGCTGCTGCTCATCATCACATAAGAACCCCATCCTGGACCTCAGCAAAAATATTTACTGTAAAGAGACAAACACAACACAGCAGAACAGTCATTCCTTTGTCACCATGGGCCTCTCTCTCTCTCTCTCTGTGTTTCTCTATCTCTCTGCTCTCTCTATGTGTCTCTGTTCTCTCCATTCTCACTCTTCTTCTCATATCCGTCACTGCATTTGTCTCCCCTTCTGTTCTCGCTCCGTTTCAGTCTATTTCTCTGCCTTTCTCATGTCTCCTTTCCTCCCCTTTCTCTCTTTCTCTCATTCTCTCTTTCGCTTTCTTTCTTTCTTTCTTTCTTTCTTTCTTTCTGTCTGTCTGTCTGTCTGTCTGTCTGTCTGTCTGTCTGTCTGTCTGTCTGTCTGTCTGTCTGTCTGTCTGTCTGTCTGTCTGTCTGTCTGTCTGTCTGTCTGTCTGTCTGTCTGTCTGTCTGTCTGTCTGTCTGTCTGTCTGTCTGTGTCTCTCTCTCTCTCTCTCTCTCTCTCTCTCTCTCTCTCTCTCGCTCCATCTCTCTCGCTCCATCTCTCTCGCTCCATCTCTCTCTATTCTGTGACCAGTGGACTGTAGCTGCTCTCATCCTGCCCGTCCGGTCCTGTCCGGCCTTTTGTCTCGGGTTGAAAATGAATGAATGAATGAATTTACCTCTGAGATGTAGTGAAGTAGAAGTACCAGTATTGGAAATTGAAAATACTCCAGTAAAGTACAATTACCTCAAAATTGTACTTAAGTACAGTACTAGCTTTGTGTGTATGTCCCCCTTAGAGTATATATGAATAGAGACGGCACCCGGAGGAAACCCTGAGGAGAAATGGACATAGTGGCCGAATTTGGTATTGCAGCATGGGCCCAAACACATGAACGCGCTGGTCCGTTGACTATCATTGTGCACGTTCACGATGACACGTGACTGAGAGGTTCACTCTGTTGCTTCTTGCTTCATACACGCACAGTTTCTGAGTGGTGCAGCCACTCCGAGGAACAGCAATGTGTGTCCCTATGTCTGTCTGTTTAGGGTACCGACAGGTCTGTCCGTCTAGGGTACCAGCAGGTGACAGTGGCACTGTTGAGCTTCACACTGTGCACAGGTGCATGATGGGAAGCTGAGTTTTTTAGTGTATCACCAGTACAGGGAAGCTGAGTTACACTACCACTCAGTTCAGACGGGTCTGATTTTTTTCTATTTGCACTGCACGTGCAGCTCTGGCAAAGCTGTACATTTGTTTCCATTCACGGAGTGCAGCGTAACATTATCCACTCCACACAATGAAGCACACAGTAGTGTAAGATCAGCATCGTAGCTTTCCTGCTGTCACTCTCAATTAAGAAAACATACTACTACACCCAAAGGGTGGCCAGGACTTCTCCCTTGTCCTGTCTCTTTTTTAGCAGTGGTTGGAATTTGGGTGTTGTAGAACGACTCCTTTAGAGGTAAAAGTTTGTGATTCGAAATGTACTTGAGTAAATGTACAAAAGTATTGGCATCAAAGTGTACCAAAAGTAAAAAGTACTCACAATGCAGAATGTCCCATGCGACGCGACGCACAGTGAGCTTGTAGATCTGCTATGCTATGCGAAATGTAGTGGAGTAGAATGAATAAAGTAAAGGAAATTGGAAATACTCAAGTAAAGTACAAATACCTCAAAATTGTACTTAAGTAAATGTACTTAGTTACTTTCCACCACTGCTTTTCTTAGTTCAAGTATAGTATAATCGAGCTTCAGAATGGAGGCTGTATTTGGAACAGAGGTGATAGCCGGTTTTGTCTTTTTTAGGCTGGTTTTGTGGTGTTTCTCGAAAGAAAAATGCCACAAGATTATACATAATGGAGAATGATAGTATACATGACACGAGGGAGGAAATGACACGGCAAAACCTGTGAAACACACTTAAAGCAGCCAAACGAGACTGTATACTGTACACGAGTGGTTTTCAACCGGTGGTCCGGGGGCCACCGGTGGTCCTTGAGGGGGTTCCAGGGGGTCCCCAGCTAAATGATGGAGAGTTGGAGTTGGAGAGTTGGAGATCTTTTTAGAGTAGTATAAAATGAAACCAAATGGACCCGTAAGGGTCATTTTACTCTCTCAAGAGTTAAATTATTGTTAAACATCTGCATCACTTAATTTACAACAAGTCTACACAATTCCAGAAATATAGAAAGATTTGTATTTTGCTCAACGTTTGCCCCTTATCTCTCCTAATTAATGGTACCACAATACAGCGTCTTGAGAGGTTAAATGTCATCAAATGGTGGTCCGTGGCTCAATTGCAGAATAAATAATGGACCTTGATACGAAAAGGGTTGAAAACCATTGCTGTACATCATGCATGGGGTTGGTTTTCACACTGGCTGACTGAGGAGGGCCTCAGCACTGTATGTCTGTGCATTAACTATAGTGTGTGTTGGTGGGCTTGAGAGCTGAGGGGCCACTCGTTGCCCACTTGTCGGCTTTTGGGAGCTGCAGAGAGGGGCTGAGGGGGACTCAATTGGCCACAATGACTCGCGGCCCATCACAGAAGAGAGGGAGGAGAGAACTCTCTAATCTGCCTGTCTGAGCAAGGTTGAGAGAGAGAGAGAGGGAGAGAGAGAGGGAGAGAGAGAGGGAGAGAGAGAGAGAGAGAGAGAGAGAGAGAGAGAGAGAGAGAGAGAGAGAGAGAGAGAGAGAGAGAGAGAGAGAGAGCGAGAGAGTCAAGTCTGCTGTGTTGTAGAATGCTGGAGGAGGGCAAGTCAATAATTACATAGTGTAGGCTGGGGTGACGACAGAGAGAGAGACACACACGAGGGAGTTACAAACAGAGGGAGAGAGAGAGAGAGAGACAGAGAGAGAGAGAGAGAGAGAGACACACACGAGGGAGTTACAAACAGAGGGGGAGAGAGAGAGAGAGAGAGAGAGAGAGAGATGACAAGGAGAGGAGAATAACAGGGCAAGTGCAAGAGGACAGAACAAAAGCACATATTGATATTTAGGGTTGCTGTCAGGACAGGACAATCACACAGAGAGACAGAGAGAGAGATAGGGGGGAGGGAGAGAGACAGAGAGAGACAGAGAGAGAGAGAGGAAGGGGTTTGTGGTTCCCTTATTTTCTCTTCTATATTGGAATCCTTGGATTACTGGAATATCCTCTCTTACGGCACTCTGTGGGACTTTTGCACGTGTGTGTGTGTGTGTGTGTGTGTGTGTGTGTGAGAGAGTGTGTGTGTATTTGTGTGCATATGTGCACGCATGCGCGTGCATCTCATGCCTGTAAGCTGTGTGCAGACTGTGCACTGAACAGAGGTGGAATATTCTTCTATATGTGTATGTGTGTCGAATTTTGTAGGCATAGCCCGCGTGTTGATATTTGCGTGTGTCTGCCACGGTGGTTAGTACATAGCGTGTCAGTCTATCACTCTGTGTGTATGCGTGAGCGTGTGTGTACATACAGTTAGTACATACGCACACACACATCCGCGTCAAAAGACAGGAGGATGGAGGCCTTTCGCGTGTCCCTCCTCGTCCTCCTCCTCTTGTTACTTTCCCCCGGGGCCGTGGTGGTGGTGCGGGCCCAGTGGTGGTGGACCATCCTGGGGGGTCCCAAACCCAGGACCACCACCTCCTCCTCCTCTCCCACCTCCGTTGCTCCTACGTCGTCCTCCTCCACCTCTACATTCTTCACCTCCTCCCCGGATCCCCTCGCAGGGACAGTGGCGGAGGGGACAGTGGCGGCAGAGGAGGCCAACGGTACTCAGAATGGTACCGGTGCCGGCTCTGTTCCGGCGGCCCCTACCACTACTACTACTACTACCACCCCCAGCCTCGGTGCTGCACCCCACCCGGGTCACAGCACCCTCCAGCCAGAGCCTCATGCAGGGTCAGAGCCTCTCCCCTCTGGGGGTTATTTTGACGGCCCAACGACCTCCCTGCAGGACCATGGCAAGGCCAGCAGGGCCAGGAACAAACCCCTGAAACGCTGGAAGAATGGTGAGTTTCACCCCCCCCCCCCCCATGTTAATGTAGAGCACTGTTTCCCAAAACAGTGGGTCGGGACCCCAAGGTTGGGTCACGGACCAATTTTTATGGGTCCCTATATTTATTTATTTATTTAAAAAAAAAAAAACAATTTTCATGAATTCAAAACTAAATGTCCCCAGTAATTTCATGAAGAAGTCATGAAAAAAAGTCAAAGAAATTCCATTAATTAGAAAGCAAATGTTTTAAGAAATAGTGAAAATAGCCGAGTTGGCTCACAGAGTTGTGAGCTTGTAGATCTGATATTTTCACCAGTTTGGGTCCCGGGCAAACATCTAATCTCTCTTTTGGGTCACAGGCTGAGAAGTTTGGGAACCACTGTTAGAGAGGAAGGAGAGAGGAGAGGAGAGAGGAAGGAGAGAGGAGAGAGGAAGGAGAGAGGAGAGAGGAAGGAGAGAGGAGAGGAGAGAGGAAGGAGAGAGGAGAGAGGAAGGAGAGAGGAGGGGGAGAGAGGAAGGAGAGAGGAGAGAGGAAGGAGAGAGGAGGGGGAGACCGGGAGAGGAGTATTTTTTCAATCATGGGAGGCTGCAAGAATATACTTTCCGTTCTCAGTGTCCCGTTCCAAACTGGTCCCTGACATATATTTAGTTCAGAGTGGGTTGCATTTCCCGTCCTAACATTATATTTACATAATGTGGGGTCTTTTTTCTTGGCGGGTCATTCATTCCATATTGGTCCTCCCAGTCACTCAAGCCCCTGCAGTTCAGTGATCATGGCTCAAATATGCATTGTCATCCTCCCAGGTATCATTTGCAGCATATATTATTGCTTGTCTTGGTCAAGAAATACTGTAGCTCTGCAACTTTGGGGTCATTGATGTGTGCCACAGCCATATTATATACCTTTCTTTGAGAACTCCAGAGAGTGTGTGAGCGTATAGCGAGACGGGGCTTTTTTTGCGTGGCATTGCAGGGTTGAGGTGGTTTAAAAGGCTTTGCAACAGGGTTGATAGTATTAGTGTAGTATAATGGTTTAGAAGTCACCGCAAGCTGATCAAGGTTCTTTGTCGCCACCATGACTGGGATTATGTCCAAGGGGAGGGGCTTGGAGAATGGAGAATGGATAAATCCTTTACAATTGACCAAAATGAATGAGGGATTATTTGACTGGCTGGATGACTAACTGGCTTGTGCTCGGTTGACTTACCAAACATTTAACTTGGTTAGCTGACTACATTAATTGATAATAAAAGTAAAACGAAATTGTTTTAGCTGATTTGACTGGCTGCCTGAATTATTTTGTTGATTAGCTGTTTGACTGTAATTGGAAAAAATACATGAAAGTCCTACTGATGGACATCTAAATAAATGATGTAAACACATTTTTGAGGGGCACTAGCAGCTCCTATGTCCAGCTTTGAGCTTCAAACATTGAAGACAAAAGTATGTAAACACAAACATTGAAGACAAAAGTGAGGACGCAAATTGTAATTGGCCAGAATGAGATGATGTATGATGATAAGAGACTTATCGTCATATCGACTTGGGTGTAATTTTTGTCTCCACCAGGCCGAAGGCATGGGGAGAGAGTACGTTTTGCACTCCGTCCGTGAGTGTGTGCGTGTGCGTGTGTGCGTCTGTTACCAGCTAATCTCCGGCACCGTTAAACCCAGTCAATGCCAAATTTTGCACACACACTCCCTGGATGCCAACGATGAACCTCCGCCCCAAATCTTCCAGAACGGCCTTTTATAGCGCCACCAGCAGGCCGACTTTTGTAAAACACATTTTTTGATATTTCTCCTCCAGATTCTGTCCAAAAATCCCGCAAATTGTTACACAGTATCTCTATTGTCATGTGTTCAAGACGGAATATTTCATATTCCATCCTAATTGGCTTTCAACGTTTGCAGGATTGAACAAAAAGCCTCAAATTGTGAACGCAGCGTGCAATTTACGTGAAATCTTTCACAGACTTTCCTACTAGGCTGAGAAATATATCCCACCCTTTTCACATTGGCATGTTATAGCGCCACCAACAGGTGGAAGAAAATGCCTAATTGCCATCCAAGGCGTAAGAAGAAATGGCACCCTTTTCACATTGGCCTATTATAGCGCCACCAGGAGGCCACAAATGACCTGGCCTGGTGGAGACCTGTGCCCCGAGGGGCACTTTATCTAGTTATTCATCTATTTACATAGCTCAAGCTAGACATCAATCAATCAATCAATCAATCAATCAATCAATCAATCAATCAAATAGACAAACCAATAGAGACAGTAAACTCAGTAAAATAAGTAATTTATATATATGTGTGTGTGTGTGTGTGTGTGTGTGTGTGTGTGTGTGTGTGTGTGTGTGTGTGTGTGTGTGTGTGTGTGTGTGTGTGTAATTATCAATTGTCTCCTTGGTCTCCCACTGTTTTCTCTCTCTCTCTCTCTGTGCCTTCAGGTGCTTTCGAAAAAATAAGCAACTTAGGTTACCATTTTCCAACAATAGGTACATGTTTACACATGTAAACATGTTTACACATGTAAACATGTAAGTCAAGCTTTCCCAGAGCAGTGAAGTTGTCTGTTGTCTTCACTCATTACAGAGCACTAACAACTCTGTACATCTGGATGGGCTCGGGTGGCTTTAGATTTAGGGTTTCCTCATGTATATGTGCGTCCGTGAGTTGCGTGCGTTGAGTGTGTGCGTGCGTTGAGTGCGTGCGTTGCGTGTGGGCATGCGTTGAATGCGTGCGTTGCGTTGTGTGCGTTGAGTGCGTGCATTATATGAGTTCCGTGCGTGCGTTGAGTGCGTGCATTGTGTGCGCTGCAAGCATGTGTTGAGTGCGTGCGTTGCGTTGCATTGCGTTGCATGCGTGCGTTGAGTGCGTGCCTGCGTTGTGTGCGTTGAGTGCGTTGCGTGCGTGCGTTGAGTGCCTGCATTGTGTGCGTTGAGTGCGTTGCGTGCGTGTGTTGAGTGTGTGCGTTGTGTGTGTTGAGTGCGTGCATTTTGAGTGTGTGCGTTGTGTGCGTTTGAGTGTGTGCATTGTGTGCGTTGCGTGCGTTGAGTGTGTGCATTGTGTGCGTTGCGTTGAGTGCGTGCGTGTGTGCGTGCATTGTGTGTGTGTGTGCGCATGCATTGTGTGTGCGCGTGCATTGTGTGTGCGCGTGCATTGTGTGTGCGCGTGCATTGTGTGTGCGCGTGCATTGTGTGCGTTGTGTGCGTTACGTGTTGAATATCCACCTCGCCAGCTGTGCTCACACTACAGCCTCAAATGTTTGGACGCAGAACTCCATTCGTGATGTATGAAAAGGCAGACGATACACACACACACACACACACACACACACACACACACACACACACACACACACACACACACACACACACACACACACAGAGACACACACACACACACAGTCTTTAATCTGTTATGTTTCCAGTTGGTCAGGCTGTTGAATTAGAGACCCCCGCATTTTTGTCTGGTCTGAAATACTAGTCTGTACAAGATAATCTGTGTGTGTGTGTGTGTGTGTGTGTGTGTGTGTGTGTGTGTGTGTGTGTGTGTGTGTGTGTGTGTGTGTGTGTGTGTGTGTGTGTGTGTGTGTGTGTGTGTGTGTGTGTGTGTGTGTGTGTGTGTGTGTGTGTGTGTGTAAAAATCACAAAAGTGTGAGAAATCGCTCATTGATCGTAATCGAGACAAGGGTTTTAAATCATGGTGGTATTGATTTGATGTCATGCAGCTGTGCTTCCACTAGCCAGTATACGAATGCATACAGCAATGTCTTTGTGTGTGCATGTGTGTGTGTGCGTGTGTGTGTACGTGGTGTGTGTGTGTGTCTTTGCGTTGAGACATACATCCTAGCGGTATAAGCCTAGGAGGAATGTCGAGGTGAGAGTGTGTCGCTACGGGAGACAGGCTCCATAGTGGGGGGAGCAGAGTGAATGTGGAGCCATCTTTACACCCCCAAACCCCCCTCCCCCAACACACACACGCACGCACGCACGCACGCACGCACGCACGCACGCACGCACGCACACACACACACACACACACACACACACACACACACACACACACACACACGGACACACTCATCCTAATCACCCACACTAATTGCAGAGCAGTGTCTTGTTCATTGAGGATTATGTCTGTTCGAGGCCAGGGGCAGCGGGGCGTAGCCAGTCTGGCTTAAATCAAGTCAAATTAAATTCACCATTGAGGTTCCCTTCTGTAACATAATGGTATACTACACAGCGACATCCCCAAGTGTTATTTGGACTCTTCGGTGTGCCTGTCTGTCAGTGCATCCTGCCACTGTCTGAATGTTAAAGGGACATTTCACCGCTCCAAGAAACTCCAGTCACTCAATGTTAATAGTACTTGTAGTAGATAAAAAGTAGCACAATTAGAAATTTGCACCCTATAGAGCGTCGCAGTCCCACCCCCCGCGAGAGACCCGGAAGAAAATAATTCCCTGTTCATTTTCCTCATAGACTTTTCAAAAAGTATTTATTTAAAGACGTTTACGCCGTGGACAAACGCCAACTCTTGTTGTGACAAATCATGACAATAAACACAATGTTTTGGGCCAAACAAAGAATTAGAAAGAAGAAGAAAAACGGCAGGTTACAACACTTTTTTTTGTTGTTTTTCTTCTTTGTAATTATTTGTTTGGTCCAAAATATTGTGTTTGTTGTCATTTTGTCACGACTCGAGTTGGCTTCGTACGACGCTTAAAAGTTCTTTAAATAAATACTTTTTGAAATGTCTATGGGAAAAATGCATTGGCAATTATTTCCTGGGCCTGGTGTTGTCATGAAAGGGGGCGGGACTGCGACGATCTATATGGCCAGAAAAATATTTTTTCTGGAATTTTTCAGAATTTTTGTGTGTTTTGACTATAGGGTTTGACTTGATTGCTGGATTACTACAATGACCATAATGCTTTGGTGCACTGCCCCCACCTTAGGAGAAGTAAAAAAAAAAACCTTAGTCGACTTTAGTCTCAGTCAACAAAATTAACACTGCTCTGCGTGTGTGTGTGTGTGTGTCCACAGAACGGGCTTCAGGTGGTCACTTGGACCTCACGGAGCTGATCGGCGTGCCCCTCCCCCCCTCCGTCTCCTTCACCCCCGGCTACGAGGGCTTCCCGGCCTACAGCTTTGGACCCGAAACCAACATCGGCCGCCTCACCAGAACCTTTGTGCCGGACCCCTTCTATCGGGACTTTGCCATCATCGTCACGGTAAGATAGAACGAGATGCGATCTTATTAGGCGAGGCCTCAGGCCTCATTCACACGTACCAAACACCAATCAAGCAATGTTTGGTCGTTTTTTTGTTTTTTTGGACCACCACAATGCTTTTCCAATGGGAGTCACATGGTTTGATCAAACATTTGTGTTTGATTGCTGATTGCTGATTGCTCCCCCCTCATCAAACAAAAATGTTTGGTCAAACCATGTGACTCTCATTGAAAATGAATTGGAGCAGCAATCAAACGGCAATCAGACATCACACACGGACCGAACATTTGTTGTGTAGGTGTGTACGAAGCCTCATTCACGCGTATCGAACACTAATCAAGCAAATGTTTGGTCGTTTTTTTGGGGGGGGTTTTTAGGCCACCACAATGCTTTTCCAATGGGAGTCACATGATTTGACCAAACATTTTTGTTTGATGGGGGGAGGGGCAGAACACCACCAGCAATCAGCAATCAAACACAAATGTTTGGTCAAACCATGTGACTCCCATTGGAAAAGCATTGTGGTGGCCTAAAAAACGACCAAACATTTGATTGATCGGTGTTTGATACGTGTGAGTGAGATAGAGAGATATTAGATAGTGTTGTAATGATTAGGGATGGAGATCGTACATTTTGTATTGAAAACGAGCACCTTATCGATCAAGCTTTTCGAGCCGGGTTCGAGCCCGCTATGGAGCATTTTCTATTATTTTGTGGAAAGACGGGGGCCAATACATTCTGAACAGAACCAGTAACTTTTACTAGACGGAAGGCAATTTACAAGCTCACAGCGCACGCGGCGTTGCGAGCTTGTAGATCTGCCATTTTCAGAGTGCAACCAAGTGTAAAATCGGGCATTACGCCGCCATCAAGGCCTGCCAAAAGACATTTTAGTCAACAAAATCAACTGTAGATTTAGCCGTCTAAAACATTACAGCATTTAGTCGACTAAAACCAGACTAACGCTAAAGCATTTCAGATGACCAAAATATGACTAAATTAAATTGTATTCAAAAGACCATGACTAAAACAAAATAAAACCGTGCTGTCAAAATGCAACTGTAACGTGACAACGAAGTTAAAAACTAGACTAAAATGTTGGGGAGGGACTAGTGGACAAGAGAACTAAAAGAGTCAAGTCATTTTATATGTTTGGTTGCACTCCGAAAAATCTACAAGCGCACAAAGTGTTTCAATGAACTTGAACTTGCCTGTTTGTGTCTCTGCCTATATAGGTTCGCCCCAGCACCCCGAGAGGAGGGGTGCTCTTTGCCATCACGGATGCCCGTCAGAAGGTGGTGGAGCTGGGCTTGGCTCTGACGCCCGTCCAGGGGGGTCTGCAGAGCATCCTGCTGTACTACACAGACCGCCAGCAGAGCTCACACAGCCACAAGGCCGCTGCCTTCACCGTCCCGGACATGACTGACCAGTGGACGCGCTTCACAGTAAGCAGGATGTGTGCGCGTTGTGTGTGTGTGTGTGTGTGTGCGCGCGCACGCTAGTGTTGATTTCGTCGACGAAACATGTTCGTCGACTACTTTTTGTCACAGAGGAAAACGGAATAAAAACTAAGCCATGCTGATTAAAACTACGACTAAATATGTTGACAATTTCGTCAAGAAATAAAAATGCCAAAATACATTTTAGTCGACTAAAATCTTAGGCTATTTAGTCGACTAAAACATTCCAGGTGACAAAAATGTGACTAAAACTAAATTAAAATTATTCAAAAGTCTGACTAAATACGACATTTCTGTCAAAAACAACAGTAGCGCGTGTGTGTGTGTGTCTGTATTTTGAGGCAGGGCTTGTTGGTGGTCTCAGGAAAGAGATATTAATTATATTCTGTTCTGCATTCAAGTGAAACGTAAGGTTTTGTTTCATGGTTCACTGGTCGGACATACGCTGTGGGCTGCCAGGTACAGAGTTGGGGTCCGTTACTCAAAAAAGTAATACACTACACATTACACATTACTTTTGAAAAAAGTAATGCCTTACATTACTTGATTACGCCCTGGAGAAAGTAACTAGTTACACTACTCGTTACATTACTTTTGCGTTACTTCATAAAATGAGATGCAGTCACATAATTTGCCCCTTAACAAATCTTTATAATCCTAATAAGGAGGACATACACAAGATCTTTCTTTATGCTCTTTAATACCAGGTTGTTGAACAAGTGAAGGAATAAAACAAACAATCAAACTCCACTCGCGGCGGGGGGCGCTGAAAGCAGCAGCAGGACGCAAGTAACTAGTAACTAAAGCAACCAGTAACTGTAGTGTGATTACTCAATTTGGAGGAGTAGTGTCGTTACTTACTCGTTACCGACAAAAGTAGTGTAATTACAGTAACAGTTACACCCCAGGTAGCATCACTTGTTACAGTTTGATGGGTGGGTTGGAGGACAGTAGATGTTAGTATACTGTAAATAGCAAACGGTGCCTAGTGTAGTGCAGTGGTTCTCAAAGTGGGTCGCCACTACAGTAGATCTGTAAACAGAAAATACATTAGGACAGGTGCTCGATGGAGGTGCAAAACGCTTAGAAGTAAAGTAGATTGGTGCTTCAAAGATCAGTGGGACTGGACTACTAAAGAAAAAGGCTGGCGATCTGAGCACTCAAAAATGTTTAAAAAATGGATAAAAAGTCTTATACTTGCCCTGATGAAGACTCTTTTGGAGTCGCTTATTTTAAAGTAATAAAGTAATAAAGTAATCTAAATAAAGTACCTTGATTTTTAACCACCCTCTCCTCATTTTTTAGTGCTCCGATCGCCGCTTTCTTCTTTCGTAAAAAGAAATACATTATCTTGAAATGTGGCCTATGGCCAAATAATGTACATTGACTTGGGGGTCATTGACATCAAAAGAACTGTGAGGCCTAGGCGGTGTTTTTTGTAACGAACCAACGCGTTCCCGCCAGGTGGCCGTGGAGTATGACGAGGTGCGTCTCTACATGGACTGCGGCGAGGCCGAGAGGACCACGTTTCAGCGCACGGCCGAGAAGCTCAGCTTCTCGCACAACTCTGGCATCTTCGTCGCCAACGGCGGAAGCACGGGACTCCACAGGTTTTTGGTAAGTAAAGAAAGTGTGTGTGTGTGTATGTGTTTGCGTGTGTGTGTGTGTGTGTGCGTGTGCGTGTGCGTGTACGTGTGCGTGTGTGTGTGTGTGTGTGTGCGTGTGCGTGCGCGTGTGTGTGTGCGTGCACACACACGTGCGCACACACACACGTGCGCACACGCATGCAGGTGCGCGCCTGGTGGAGGACTGGAGGAGGATGTGTTTTCTGCTGATGGTGAGAATTCCAAAAGAAAAGCAACAGATGTTGTGTGTCTTCAGCATTTAGACCCTGACACCAGTGCATTTTATGTCCACAGCATCTGTCTTGTGTGTGTGTGTGCGCGTGCGTGCGTCACGGTGCGTGCGTGCGTGTTTTGACCTCAGACCACAGTCTCATTATCATGATAAAGAGCTGAAAGGTGGGCTGTCTCCTCTGGAAGCAGCTTCCCAGCAGTGTGTATACTTCTCTGTTTCCGGAAGACTGTACCCACGCACAGGTCTATTTCCACACCGTCAAAGAGTTAATGCATTAAGACCCGAGGAGGACCTCGTTCTAAAAAATGTCTTCGAAATCATGACGGCTTCCTGAAAAACCTATGTTTCTATAGCAGTGGTTCTCAAACTGTTTCATGTCAAGAACCCCCAAGAATTACATGTAATTGGCCGTCGGGATCCGATGGTAATTCCGACGGAGCATTAGTCCGACATGCGGGAACAGCGGTCGTACTAGCACTCGAACATGCGCTGCTCCCGTGCTTGCGGTTATGGTTAGGTTAGGGTTTGAGGTAGGCTGTCGGTCTAATGACTGTCGGACCAATAATAGTGTTGGAACTATGTAAAAAATATATGAAAATATGTTGTTCCAGGGACCCCCCCGCCCCCCCCCCCCAGAAGCAAATATCTGAGCTAAAAACGTCCGCTGTGGACGAATACATATTCAAAAATAGAACATCTCCTTGTAGAGCTTGTAGATCTGCTATTTTTCAATAGCTAAAGTATAAAATAATGGTTAAAGTGGTTAAAAGCCATACGGCGACACAGATGCGTCCTCAGGTCTAAATGGGTTAAATTAACACTGAAGCGTTTTGCGGCGGTGTACCTATCAGCAAGCTCTTTCATAAGAATTATTTGTGAAGCTGTGCAGCATGCCGGAAAAGCACCCAAGAACACATCTGGTCGAAATACCACAGGTGGTGAAATGCCTACCAAAAATGTTTAAGAAATCCATCGGTCAAAAGAGGCTTCTACTTCTTCCAGTGAAAAACCCTTACCTTGAGGTCTGTTTATGAGCATTTTTTCCAGGATGTCACCTTAGCGGCAAAATATTTATGACACAAAGAAAGTGTGTAACTCAGTGAAGGTTTAGGTTGGCTTCATGCCCCAAAACAACCAATTCACTAAAAGCTGCTATAAGCAATAATATGTCAAACATTTTAATGACCTTTTTTTATTTATTCAGACAGCCAGCAATGGGTAAAACGCTCCCAAGTGACACATCTAGGGGCCACAATCTGCATTCAAAGATTTTCCTAGAAGCTTTGTCATTGGTCGATTTGCCTGTCTACGTCCTGATTGGTTAGTCATTTCGACCGGGTTTTTTTCAACCAATGACAAAGCTTCTAGGAACATCTTTGAATGCAGAATGTGTCACAGAAACTACATTTTTGGGGGAGTCTTTTACTCATTGCTGGCTGTCTGAATACCAAAAAAAGAAAAAAAAAAAGGTCATTAAAATGTGGACATATTATTGCTTATAGCAGTAGGCCTATAGTAAAAAAAGAAAAGGGCATATTTTCAACAACAAAAAAGACACTGCCACACAACAAAGTCTAAATTAGTGAATAATGTGCTGATATATACAATTTACAGTGGTGTCCAAAATTGCGACCCACGGCCGACAAAAGTCGTCAAAGCTTGGCAGTAAATGAGTTAAGAGCGTCTGCTAAATGCCTACATTGTAAATTGAAAAGAAAGGGGCCAATTTTTATTTTATTTTTTATAATTAGTTTATTTTTACATTAATCACTTGAACCCTATTCTGGAGGGAAGATTATCTGAAAATAGAAGATCTACTTTCTCACAACGCGTCACAGCAGCTATGTTCGGTGAAGAGATTTGGTGTACTGTATAAGAAGTATTCACAAATCTGCAGTGGAGTGTTCATGAATCGCACGTCAGACTTATATACACATCAGTGTATGCAAGGAAATATACACTAAACTCTACACTATGAAATGTACAAACAGCTATGTGAATGAGGTCTACTATGTCCAAATATGGAAATTACATCATGATAGTGACGTCATAGTGCTGATGAACATAAGTAAAAGAAACACATAACCACTTACATCATCGCACAATGACATCGCAACCATGTAATCTGTCCTTTAAAATGCATTGTCAAAGAGACAAAACATAATTTAGCAACAATCATACTTGCATGATTATTAAGAGACATTGATTGAACGTGTGTGTGAGATGTTTCGTTGGACGGTACATCTGAGCGGAGGTCCAATGAGGAGTGCATACCAAGCTGCTGTCACAGTGGAGGACGAGGTGTACTCCTTTGGAGGAGAGGACAGCGACACTGAGGTCCTCGTCTTCAACACGGTGTCTTTGCGCTGGACAAAATTGTCCCCGAAAGGAGAACGTCCCTCCAGTCGCCGGAGGTATACAGCTGTGCTGATAGAATATACCGTCTACATCTGGGGAGGTTATACTGTCGAAACAATGGAGTGCTGCAACGTGCTTTATGCCTTTGATGTCGACGCCCACAGATGGTTCAAGCCCGAGGTTTCTGGTACTGTTCCAGCGGCGAGGCGTGGCCACTCAGCATGTGTCCTGGGGAAGGTCATGTACGTCCACGGAGGAAATGCATTGACCAGACAAGGATTACCCTCTGATATCTACAAGATGGACACAGTCACAATGGTCTGGACTTTAATTAACACCAGTGGCACACCGCCGCCTGTTTCATCAAGTCACTCTGCCACCATCATCGGGACAAAGATGTTTATAGTTGGGGGCTGGGGACACACACGATGCAACGGTGCAATCAGAGTGTTCCACACAGAGAACAACCACTGGCTGATAATTCCTCCAGTACAGATTCTTGAAAGACACAATGGTCATTCAGCCATTTTCTACAATGGAGAGCTGTACATATTTGGTGGCCACGTTTTGTACAAGAATGTAAGTGATCCGTGGAAATTCAACCCAGAATTCAACTCCTGTACGAAGGTTGAGTCCAAGGGGGAAGGCCCACATCGCCCATATACGATGTGCTGCTGCATGGTGGGAGACCGTATCATTGTCTTTGGAGCAGACAGCAAACCTGATGACCTGTACATTCTAGATTTAAGTCCTAGTCTGAAGACGTTATGTAAGCTAGCTGTTAATCAGTACGGTCTGGAATGGTCTGGACTACCACACAACGTCAGGTGGGAACTGGCAGCCATGACTAACCAACAGCAACGAATAAAATAACATAGATATCCCCATGGAAAGAGATGACAATTAAGAAGTGTGAGGTGTGTGAAGTGTGTATCAATCTCATTCCGGCCAATCACAATTTGCGTCCAGCTGTGACCATGGAGAAGAGAATCCTGTTCCGACGTGCCGGTCCGTGTCCGAAACGGTTGAGAAATGACAGAGTTACTGTGTGCCGGTCCCTCTACTGTACCCTCTACTGTACTGTACTGTACTGTCACTGTACTGTACTTGCACACCCGAAATCATCATATATACAGTTAATATGTGCGTGTGTGTTTGTGTGTGTGTTAGGTTGCGCACAGGTGGTGAAAAACAACCATGCTGTTTTCATGCTCATACCTACACCCACACACATAAGTCCGTAAGGGAGTGGCTTGCACCACTCAAAAATAGAGAACGCCAATATATGGAAGAGAGAGAGAGAGAGAGAGAGAGAGAGAGAGAGAGAGAGAGAGAGAGAGAGAGAGAGAGAGAGAGAGAGAGAGAGAGAGAGAGAGAGAGAGAGAGGGGGGTGTTGAAAGGGAGTGACCAACAAAAACAAGGTTTCCTGTAATGCACCATCATACGACGATGCCTCAGATGAACCTGTAGATCTGCTGTGTTCAGCATGTGACAATTAGGTACGATGAAGTATAATCAGGCTTAATAGGGATGAGGCTTGTAAAAGTATAGACTCTATAGAGGGTATGGGCATGCATACAGTGAGTGGCAAAGTGAGTTTAACGTTGTGTAATGCAATCAGATAGGACCTTTCTGTTTGGATGTTAGGGCTGTCAAGTGTCAAGGCCAGAAAGTTGTTGCCTACTCAAAGCGCCCAAGGACACTTCAACATGTAAACAGGAGAAGCCGGGATTCGAACTGCCGACCCACGGATCATTGGACAACCTGCTCTACCTCCTAAGCCACAGCCATCATTGATGTGCAGGCTTCTCTCCAGCTCTCAGTACCATTAATGGCTAAGCTAACACCTTGAAAAAGGAGATACAGTACTGACCCTTTCTCATGTTTCTTTAAACTTTTATTTAATTTTTTATCCAGCTCCATTCAAGAGCAAGTCACTTTAATGTTGTGTTATTGACTTCATTATGGAATAATATGAATACATATATTTGACAGTATTTGCTCTCTCTCTCTCTCTCTCTCTCTCTCTCTCTCTCTCTCTCTCTCTCTCTCTCTCTCTCTCTCTCTCTCTCTCTCATCAGGGTTCGATCCAGCAGCTGGTGATAAAAGACGATCCAAGAGCAGCTGAGGAGCAGTGTGAGGAGGATGACCCCTATGTGAGTGTTGCGCACGCACGCACGCACGCACGCACGCACGCACGCACGCACGCACGCACGCACGCACACACACACACACACACACACACACACACGTGCGTCCCGATGTGCTGGATATGCTGGTTGGTGCCTTGCATGGTTTCCGCTGCCATCGGTGTGTGAATGTGTGTGAATGGGTGATGTAATGCACAATCTATGTAAAGCGCCTTGGATAAAGGCGCTATATACCATTTACCAGACTATTTACCATTTAGGCACCATTTACCATTTACACACTGTGGACAGATTGAGAGGTGTTAGGTGATGATGGTATGAATCAACAGTACCCCCTAGTGGTCAGGGGGGCGTATTGCACAGTCAACCTTGGCTGGAGTTGGTGGTTTTTGATTGATTGAACAGTTTTCAAAAAAAGAAAGAAAAAAAAGTACAGTGGTACAATTATGCAATGATGCTAAAAGCACAACACAACAAGCCCTATAAGAACTTAAGGGCTTGTTTGCATTGTGGTCCTGTGTATTCAATTAATCAGAATTGAGTCTCATGATGAATGTGATGGAAACGTGTTAAGTGTCATCACTCCTCACTTCCTGGCCAGCGTATACTGGTGGTTGACCTTTCAGATGCTTAAGTCATGACAGGAAGCACCATAATCATCATCATCATCATGACATTTGGTGCCTGTTAAATTACTAGTTTGTTTCTAGCCGTGGTTCACATGACGCTCGTACACGATGCGGAACAACGTGGAACGCACGGGCGCTAATAGCTGGCCCAGGAAAATTCTAACGTCCGTGGCACCTGGGATGAGCACTTAATATTTGAGATCTGAACGTTTATGTACATAAACTGTAAATGTAGCGGTCCCAAAAAACAGGCTGAAGTGGAAGCGTGGCAGTCATGATTATGACAGTCCTGTTTCAGGGCTTTTCTGTCATTATAAACAAAGCCTTTTGCTTCCATATATATGTACAGTACATGTTTCCCGCAGAACTAGTTTTTGCCTTGAAATGAATTTGTGATGCCATGTTTGCTAAAGGCCTCGGGTGATGTCAGCGGAGACGGTGATCTGGACGACAGGGAGACGGAAGAAGAAATGATGAAGAAAGACAGAAAGCACAACAGACCCTGGGTAAGATGGATGGATGCATCATTGAAAGACTGATGTTGGGGCACGGTGGCACAGTTGGTAGTGCTGTCGCCTCACAGCTAGAAGGTCCTGGGTTCGATTCCCGCTCGGGGCGCTGTGGGTGCTGGCGGCGTGTCTCCTCCTCCGCGTCATCAGTGCCCATACCCGAGGCGGGGTTGGCGAAAGGGCCTTTCGGTGTGGAGTTTGCATGTTCTCCCCGTGTCCCCTAGGGTAGGTACCCTCACAAAAAACATGCAGTAATCCTGGTCTCTAAACAAACTGCCTCCCCCTGGCCAGCCAGGGCGCCTGATAGAGGGGAAAGGAACTGGTTGGAATAACGTGTTCCTTCCACGCGCTACGTCCAACCAGGGAAACTCCCCCCTGTCAGGTGTAAAGGAGCAACTTGGACACTCAGGCATGAAGGAAGCATGAGTTCAAGTCCGTTGCTCTCCCCATGTCCCCCATATATGGGGACTAGGTTGGCGGAGGGTGTGTAGAGCCCAGGATCACATTAGATAATTGACACAGGGGTGAAAAATGGGTTACAAAATCGTGGGATAAAAAAATATTAAAAAAAAAAGAAAGACTGATGTTGGCTGGATGGATGGATGGATGGATGGATGGATGGAGATGAGTGGGAGAAGTGATGGCCACACATTCTCTCTCTGGCAGTACTATCTATAGTGACGGATTGGGCCGACATCTGACCACCCGTCAACCTTTGACATGACGGGATTCCCTGTCATTTCATTTCCTTCCTGACACACCAAACCGAGACGTCCAGTGACTTCAAGAGTGCTTTTTTTTAAATTATGTATCGCGTGTTGACCTACGGTACTCCTAATCAGAAGGAAACGTATACAACAGCCGTGCGTGCGTGCGTGCGTGCGTGCGTGCGTGCGTGCGTGCGTGCGTGCGTGCGTGCGTGCGTGCGTGCGTGCGTGCGTTCGGTGTTCCGTTTGTCCGTTTTATCCTCCCACAACCAGGAAGTCAGCCTGACCCCAAACATCCCATAATGAACGCTGACTTTGAAGCTTCAGAAGGAAATGCAGCCGCCATAATGTAAACACAGTGTTAGTTAGTAACAGGCCTATCTCACAGCCCGCTTTCCACGCCCACTTCCGGTAAATAGTGGTGTCTTTAACATGAGCATTTACACGTTTTTTTCTCTGGAGAATCTAAGTACATTTTCTAATGTAAAAATGTGACAGACCAATATTATTATGAAGCAAACAAGATGGTAAATCAGGTCGAACAGATAGAACAAACCTTACCTTGAGAAAACAAAAGTTGTAGACTTCTTAAATTACCTCTGTTAACATGTAGCGTCTATGGAGTGACGTCACGCTATCACCACTAACCCCGAAAGGGGGCGTATTTAGGGGGGCGGGGAAATTCTGTGAGATAGGCTTATTGAAGCCTTGCGTGGCGGACAGACAGCCATGTACACAGTTGCCAAGCTTCAGTGGTGGAAAAAGTACTCGCATTGTTTACTTAAGTAGAAGTATCAATACTGCAATATACTCCACTAAGTAAAAGTCCAGAATTCAGAATGTACTTGAGTGAAAGTACAAAAGTATTGGCATCCAAATGTACTTTAAAGTGCCAATAGACTCATTTTGCAGAATGTCCCGTTTCAAGATAACAAATGGTATGCAAATCCTTTGAAAATAGCAGATCTACAAGCTCCCAATGCGTATCGCATCGCAACTCATTGCAAGCTTGCTTGCATCCAAAATGCAGGGCTGAAGGGGTTAGTGTATGTTTTGTAATAATCAAAATCTACAAAGTAACTAGTAGCTAAAGTTGTCACATAATCGTAGTGGAGTAAAACACCAGACACACAGCAACAGTTTTTTTTGAGGGCCCTACTGTGTGTGAATTTTAGCAATGATTCGATTGGCTGATCACCCCATAGTGATGATTTGATTGGCTGAGCAAAGTACATATTGAGGATAAAAAGTGAGTGACAACTTCCATATCGATTTTTTCAATCTGTCTAAATATCTCTTTCCATTTATATGATGTCTGTCTGTCTGTCTGTCTGTCTGTCTGTCTGTCTGTCTGTCTGTCTGTCTGTCTGTCTGTCTGTCTGTCTGTCTGTCTGTCAGGAGGACAGTGTTCCAGTGTTAGCCCCTCCCACCGAGGCTCCAGAGGCGGAGATAGATGAGTATTCTGGTCACCTGACCCCAACAGTGGCCAATGAAGAGCTGCTGCTTACAGGTATGTGAGGCATTACAACTATTTTTTTTTATATATATATATTTACGTATTACACATACCATAGCAATACTGCCTCATCAAAGTTGGTGTTGTGACTTTATATACTGTCAATGACTTGCATGAGAGAGGGAGAGGTGGTGGAGTTAGTTGCTTTAGCAGACAGTTTGAGGGTCCAATGGAGTTAAGAGGTTTTTTTCCGAAGCGCTTTTTACTACTAACCAATACACACACGTAAAGGGTGCTTAATAGCACTTATTAAAAACCTCAAAAATGTACTTAGGTGGTTCCCTGAAATGTATCATCTGCATTGGAGCCATCCTAAGTAATATATTGGTGTACAGCACCAGTACAGTGATCTTCAGGGACCTATTGGCTTAGATGCACACAGAATTACTCTTCCTACTTCCGGGCCGCTTCTCTACTTCCTTCACAGGTGTTACCGATGATACTAATCAGACTTTTAATTTCAAGGACACCCATAACTCTGAGAGTGTACAAATGGAACCAAATGGACCCAATTGTCCATTTGGTTTCCATTTGTATGCTTTCCAGTGAGTGACCCTGACTCTGTGAAGGACTGTGAAGGAAAGTAGGGAACTGTGATGGTAGTAGGGAATGGGGCCAAGTTCTTTTCAAAATGGTGTGTGTGCATGTAGCCCATTCCAGTTGTAATGCAAGTACCTTGGTTAGGAGCACATGCAGTCTAGTTGCGAACGAAGTGAGCACTAACTATAGAAGCTGGCCGAAATTGTCTGTCTGTCTGTCTGTCTGTCTGTCTGTCTGTCTGTCTGTCTGTCTGTCTGTCTGTCTGTCTGTCTGTCTGTCTGTCTGTCTGTCTGTCTGAGTGTGTGTGTGTCACGCTGTAACACCACCCGCCCGCCACCAGAGGGAAATTGGAACGATACAGAGGTCTGTGTGTGTGTGTGTATGTGTGTGTGTGTGTGTGTGTGTGTGTGTGTGTGTGTGTGTGTGTGTGTATGTATGTGTGTGTGTCAGACTGCCACAACAGCTTCATTCGCTTCCTGCGTTTACGTGTCTTACTTGTATGTTACTAGACTGTATGTCTTTTGGTGTGGGAGGAAACCACAGTACCAGGAGGAAAACCCACATAAACACGGGGAACACATGCAAACTCCAACTGTTCTGTATTTCCGCTGTGGGTTGATAACGCAATGAAATTGTTAGATTTCACAATGAACATCTTGGGTGTTATTTTAGGGAAGAAAAGGTTGATATGTGAAAAGAAAATATATAATATTGACAGACTTACAAAATGGAAAGGTTCCCCGATTGTCTCTAAAAGTACATGGTTTGGATACTTGGGTCATGTAGTAGTCGGTGCATGGCGCCGAGCGAGTCTGGGTGAGCGCCGTTCCGGTCGTTGGTAAAAACAGAGAGAAGGACTATGGGGAGAGCGGTGGTTTTCTCTTCACCGCAGCTCAGTGACGTCATGTTGGAGGTTTTCGGTGATAGCGGTGGTCACCAGCACCAAAAGCCTCCATACGCTGAGTTGACGGTGCGCATGATCTAACCCAGAATCTTGTGGTGCGAAAGGCGAGTGCTCTAATCTTATTACGTAGTAAAGGCTTCAATTTCTGGCTGTTGTTAATGACATCATATCCTGTGCACAGCAGGTTCACACCAAACGGAGGAACCAGGCGAGAGAGGAGATGTAAGTTCAAAGGTCAAAATATTGTTGTGTGTGTGTGCGTGCATGCGTGCGTGCATGCGTGCGTGTATGCGTGTATGTTGTGTATGTGCGCGTGCGTGTATGTGCGCGTGCGTGTTCCGGGGGGATAAAAACGTTAATATCATATTCTGTTTCCACTCTGTTCTCCAGGGTCAAAGAATCTATAGGGGCCCAAAAGGCACAAGAGGGGACCAAGGACCACCGGGTCCCCCTGGCCCATCGGGTACCTCTTCTTCTCCTTCTGGACACGGGACGTTGGATGAGCCCCAGGTGCAGCCGGGCCCCCGGGGGACACAAGGACCAGCAGGACAACCTGGACCTACTGGACAGCCAGGGAAAGACGGACAATCGGTGATTATTACTACTGTCATTTAGTTACCCCAGGTGTTTTAATTTAATTTGTCCTCTGCGTTTACCCTACAGTGCCCCTGTGTGTGTGTGTGTGTGTGTGTGTGTGTGTGTGTGTGTGTGTGTGTGTGTGTGTGTGTGTGTGTGTGTGTGTGTGTGTGTGTGTGTGTGTGTGTGTGTGTGTGTGTGTGTGTGTGTGTGTGTGTGTGTGCAGACAGATCATAGAGTGCAATCAGTAATCACACAAAGATAACATAGGTTCATAACTTCATACCTGCCCTGATGAAGACTCCTTTTGCGAGTCGAAACATGTTGGCTTTTTAAACTTTTCTAATAAATGTCCTTGATTTTATTTCCAACCTCTCCTAATTTTTACACCATTTTGAGTGCTCGGATCGCCGCCTCTTCATCAGTATTCCAGTCCCACTGATCTTTGAAGCAACATTTTTTGCACCTCCATCGAGCACCTGGTTGATTCTCTCTTTTCCGCAGAACATAGACACCTTCCGTGTCATTGTAGAGAGTGCTATTAAACCCTGTATATATATATACTGTATACTTTGTTAACCGGGGTCCCCCAGGGGTCAATCTATCTGCTATTTTCCCCAAATGTGTGTCTTATCGCGCCATGCCTCGAATAGTGACGCTATGGTTCATGGGGTTAACATTGGCTCTTTCTGTCATTTCCTCTCTCTCCTTTAGGGAACCAAGGGTGACGCAGGAGTCCCGGTATGTTCTTAACCCGTTTTGCAATCCATGTCCTGTCCTTGTGACTGTCCTAGCTTGGTTCTTGTTTTGTTTTTATATAGTGTTCATGATGCTTCACATCAGATGCTCTGAATTAGCCCCTTAGATAAGTCCCTCCCCAACCCGTCCTTGTCCAATAGGCACGTTAGCAACGGTTACTAAGAGAGGAGACATGGCAAGCTTTCCTTCTTACCCATTGAGATGCACATTAAACGATGGGATTTCTCCATATCAATAATCAATCATTTCAGTGGCAAGAGCTTCAAAATGTCTTCTAAATCTAGTCAACCAGGCCTGCAGTAGGCTATGCACTGGACAAATGTGCATGACATTATTTCAATAAACTAGAAATACGGAACTACGGTGATTGATTAGTATTATTGCCATCACCTGGGGGTGGCTCAGTCGTGTAACTTTCTTGACGTTAAGCCGTGTATGTGTTCAACAACACAGCCATGCAAAAATAACACTGACAGTCACAGCTATGAGGTGACGAAAGCTTGCCATCCTTAGTATGGTTGCTATTTGGTTTGGCATTGAACAGTCGCTTTTTGTGGTGGGGTTTAGCGGAGGGCTAATTGTGTGTTGTTCTCATCTAGGGAGACAAAGGACCCCGCGGGTTTCCAGGTCTGGCTGGAGAGGCTGGGGCCAAAGGAGAGAAGGTACTGTAAATATTACATAAACTTACATTTTTACTCACTATTCCACCTTCGCACTCGGCACCATTTGTATTGGTGCCGAGTGCGAAGCTTGAACAATAGGTTAATTGCGGACCACTACAGAGAAACTGTGGTCATGTCCAGTCGCAAAGCCTACAATTGAAACCTGCTGTGTTCAATGCGTTTCTGCGTTTGTGTCTGGACACATATCTCTGTCGTATGGGCAGGGATATTTTTTTTTTTAACGGAGGGCAAAAATATCCATTTTGCAAAAGGTATAGCCCAGGCCTAAATGGAACAGAGCCTTAATTAGTATCATCAGTAACACCTGTGAAGGAAGTGGCCCGAAAGTAGGAAGAGTTATTCTGTGTGCATATAGCCCATTGGAGTCGTCTCTCAGCAGGGTATTCATCTTCTTACTGTACTCAGTGTACTGTAGTTCCATTCACTTTATAATTGTGCTCTTTTTCTTCTTCTTTTTCCCTGCTAAACAACAACAACCTCCCACCTGCATCCTGTCATTCAGGGAGACCAAGGAGTTGGCTCACCTGGGTCCCCAGGCCTGCCCGGCCCCCCTGGACCCCCAAGATCCCGCAGCGTACCTGTGAGTAGAATTCAGAGACAAGACAATACCCCCAAAAACATCACAATATCTGTTAAAAAAGTTATTTCATATCTCTGCTACATCCTATAGAGCGTCGCAGTCCCGTCCCCTTTCATGACAACGAGCGCCCCGGACGACAATTTCCAATTAGTTTTCCCACAGACGTTTCATAAAGTATTTATTTAAAGTCCTGTAAGCCTCGGTCAAAGCCAACTGGGATCGTGACAACTCATGACAACAAACACAATATTTTAGGCCCGGGTCGCTCGTCGGGGGCGGGACTGCGACGCTCTATACTATAGCCTATAGTGTGTATAGTTTAAATGTACAGATTATTGATCTTCTTGGTATATTCTACTGTTAGACTGATGATAGGTTATTGGTTTACTTATGATCCTAGACGACTATTTCTATGCATTTGATGTATTACCTAGTGTTATAGGACTCAAGTCCAATCTCGGGTCCACATTTTCATTTACTCGGTCTCGGTCTCGCACATAATTTGACTTGGACTTGACTCGGTCTCGGACCAAGGAACTCGGGACTATTCCCTGCACCGCGTCCACTCGAGTCACAAGGCACTACAATGCAATGACATAAATGTATCATACCCAAATGATGAGGAGCTCATTCACATTAACATTATAAGAGAGCTGTCTGGCGCTTATAGACAGCTTGTAAAGTAAGTAACTGACTAAGTAAGTAGCTGACTCGCCTGCCTGCTCTCACAGTCTCGACTCGGTCTCGCCTCCCGTCGGTCTCGAGTCTCGACCCCCTCCAACACTCGGTCTTGACTTGGACCCCCCCCCCCCCCCCATGTATTACCTCGTGTTGTCCTTGCTTACTGTAAATTGTCTGCTAAATGCCTAAATTGTAACTTATTGTGTGTGTGTTTCAGTATGGAGCCGATGCCCTGGGCTCTGGGTTTGAAGACTTGGACAGTGACACAGAACTGCTCCGGGTACGGAATGGTCCTGTTCTAACCACTAGAGGGCAGTGTGTTCTAGCTGCAGACAATGACAAGACAACCATGCATACACTTCTTGTCTAAAGCCCAGCGATGTGCAACAACAACAACAACCAGTGTTGGTTTTTGCAGCAAATTTAGATTTTAGTTTAGTCATAGTGTTTGGAATAAAACTAGTTTTAGTCATATTTTAGTCATCTGAAATGTTTTAGTGTTACTTAGTCTAGTTTTAGTCCACTAAATATCATATGATTTTAGTCGACTAAATTTACAGTTTTACAATTTTTGCGGGCCTTGATGGCGTTGTAATGGCATATTTTACACTTTGGTTGCGTTCTGAAAATAGCAGATCTACAAGCACCCAACGCGCCGCAACGCGTTTAATCTGTTGACGAAATTGTCAGTATATTTAGTCATAGTTTTAGTCATCATGGCTGGCTTCATTTTTATTTCATTTTTATATAGTTTTCGTCAGTCGAAAAGGGTAGTTTTAGTTGACGAAATCAACACTGACAACAACTCTTTATTTCTCGTAACCAGGGTCCTCCCGGACCCCCCGGGCCCCCAGGGCCCCCCGGACCCTTGGGCTCAGGAGAAGGCCTGTCTTCTGGCCATGGCGGACCGCCCGGTGCCGCTGGAAAAGACGGCCTGAACGGGCCCCCAGGCAAGCCTGGGATACCTGTAAGTTACGTTGGCAAATAATGTTAGAACAACATTTCAACTATTAAAACTCAATAACATTTAAAGGCACCAGAGGGATGCTTTTGTCTTTTCAACAAGAGCCTTTAATTAAAACCACTTAAACGTCCCTTACAAGGAACACTTAGAAGTCCCCCAGGGTCTATACTAGGCTCCTTTGCTTCCCCCTCGCCATCAAATCAAACAAAAGCCTGCTTGGTTTTAGTGCTAAGTTAAAGGTACATTCAGTGATTTCACTTAATTCAACTATCACTTATTTCTTCTTATTTTTTGGATAATCCTCCCTACTATAAAGTGTGCTGACCATATAAGGAGTTCCTCCCTGTCCCCAGTGAGCCCCTGGGGTCAAAAAACCCTAGTTTCGGTTTGGACTTTGGGTGGCAAAGCTTTCATCCAATCAGGATGAGAGGTGCCTTCCTCCAATCATGATCGAGTGTGGCTGGCATTGGTGCACGTGCTGTTGGTCTGTTGTACTTCCCCCACTGTAGAGCGTGTGCATGTGCACATCTTGTTACCGGGTGGACCGTTTTTTTTCCCAAATCACTGAATGCTCCTTTAACACACACTATTGGAAAACTGGACCTGTCCTTATTTTACACTGGACTGAGGTAGTGTCAATGCAAACTAAGAACAACATGTATCCATATGTCCTGTTTAGGCTTTGACATACAACCAGTGTATTTTCAAAAAATGCCATAGTATTGTTTCGATAGGTGTTTTATCTGGATTACTAGTCTCTTGTGTCTGTCTCTTTTCTCTCCCACATTTCCATCTCTGTTCCTAATATTTTGTTTCTAATTTGAATTAAAAGTGTGTTACTGTTTTCTTGTTTTTCACTGAGTTTCAGCAACATTGAGTTTGTCCTGTTTTTGTGTAGTTTTGTCAATAACTGTCTGTCTGTCTGTCTGTCTTGTCTCCACTCTCTGTCTCTCTTTGCTTGATCATCTTTTCACGTCCACTATCCCTCTTCTTTTCACGTCCACTATCCCTCTTCTTTTCCACTTGTCATACTTTCATGCTGCCTTTCTTCTTCTCTTCTTTTTCTTTCTTTTTCATCTTTTATCCTCTTTTTCTTAATCTATACTCTATATCTCTCTCTCTCTCTCTCTCTCTCTCTCTCTCTCTTTCTCTCTCTCTCTCTATTTCTCTCTACTCCATCACTCCCATCCATCACTCCCATCCATCCATCCATCCATCCATCCATCCATCCATCCATCCATCCATCCATCCATCCATCCATCCATCCATCCATCCATCCATCCCTCTCTCTCTCTCTCTCTCTCTCTCTCTCTCTCTCTCTCTCTCTCTCTCTCTTACTGCATTTCTGTTCCAGATTTTAGATGATTGGTTTAGTGGTACTGATGGTTCAGATTCCAGCTCAGAGGTCACCTTTAAGGCCGTCTCAGAGCTCGGCTCTGGATTCGGTACTGATTTCGGTTCTGGTTCTGGCTCTGGTTCTGGTTCTGGCTCTGGTTCTAGTTCTGGTTCTGGCTCTAGTTCTGGCTCTGGTTCTGGCTCTGGTTCTGGCTCTAGTTCTGGTTCTGGCTCTGGTTCTGGCTCTGGTTCTGGCTCTAGTTCTGGTTCTGGCTCTGGTTCTGGCTCTAGTTCTGGTTCTGGCTCTAGTTCTGGCTCTAGTTCTGGCTCTGGTTCTGGTTCTAGTTCTGGTTCTGGCTCTGGTTCTGGCTCTGGTTCTGGCTCTGGTTCTAGTTCTGGTTCTGGCTCTGGTTCTGGCTCTGGTTCTGGCTCTGGTTCTGATGGTTCCGGGTTTGAATCTGGTTCCGGTTGGGGTTCCGGCGAGGTATACTGCTCTGGTTAGCAGGCGCTAAAAGGCAGAAATACAGTCAACAAGCTTAAGTATTGGCACAGTGAGTGAGCTAACACTTTAGCAAAGCAAATGTATTTGTAACCACTTAAGCCCCTTTTAAAATGTAGCTAAAATAGCTGATTTGCAAGCTCACAATACGATAGGAAGAATGGGAGGTGTTGCAAGCTTGTGAATCGGCTGTTTGCTATTTTGTTAAAAGTTTTGACATGCCCAAAATGGGGATGCACAAATTAACTTCTTTCTCATTGCTGTCTAAAGAAAAAAAAGAGCAGTTTTCTTCCTGTCTAGTAAACCATAAGAAATTAAATGCACTCATTTGAGTTATTAACCAACACCTTCGTACCTTTACGTACTAGTAGCACAGCACATCAAATGACACCCAACAATTAGCTCACTGTTTGAGTATTCAAGCTGACAGACTGACTGTATATGATCTCCAACCATATTGTCTTCACTAACGGCTGGTTGGTTTCAATGGCTGCAGGTTCAATTCAATCCAATGCAGTGTGCGTGTGTGTGTGTGTGTGTGTGTGTGCATACGTGTGGGACTGCGTGCGTGCGTGCATACATGTGTGCCAATTCTTTGCCCTTCTGCAAACTCGTAGCAGCCGACTTTTGCTAACAAGGCATCTGATCTGTTTTCAACCAAGAACTTAGGTCAATTCAATTTCATTTCAATGAAGGAATTACAGTGAATTTTGAGCTGAAATGGAATTGACCTTCAACCCTGTCAATTAAATTGGCTTCTCGGTTCTGAGCCATTTTTTGCTTCCTTCCTTCATCCAACATGGTTCATGGAGAGAATCTGCCTTTTACACTATAGTCTGTTGTATTCTCTTTGTATTCTTTGACCATATTCCAAGGGCTCTTAGAGACAGTGTTTCAAGGCATATAACACATATTGATGTGACTGAGAAGCAAATCAAATGTGAAACACTCAAATTAGTTTGCAATATTGTAAAAAGCTTGTGATCACTTCGCTTTCCAATTGAAATTTGTAACCGTATTCAAGAAGTCAATCATTGCCTCCCCCTGGCCAGCCGAGGCGCCTCATGGAGGTGTTAAGGAACTGGTTGGAATAACGTGTTCCTTCCACGTGCTACGTCCAACCAGGGAAACTCCTCCCTGTCAGGTGAATAGAAGCGGCTTGGACTCCACATGCATAGAAGGAAGCATTGTGTCAGTCCGTTGCTCTCCCCAGGTTGGCAGAGGGAGGAGAGAAGCGCCCAGGATTACATTAGATAATTGACACTGGGTGAAAAAAAGGGGTTGTGGGATTAAAAAATGAAACAAAAAGTCAATCATTTGATGAGCTTTTCAAGCAGTCAAAAATATGCAGTCACTACCCCACTGAGCCTTGGGATTTTGTCATCTATTGAAATGGATGAGAACGTCTCACGTACTCACGTACAACTCACGTAATCTTCTACTAACTGTACAGTGAAGAAACCTGACCGTCCTTTTGCTCTGGTCCAGTCAAGTTAAACCATGCTGGCTGTCCTTGTTGGAATGGCGTTTATCATTGTTGTCCCTACTGGAATGGCTGAAGGGACATAACCTGTGGCGAACGGACATACCATTACTTACTCATTACTTCTATGTTTTTGTCTGTGTGTATCTGTCTCTCTGTCAATGTGTCCGTCTGTCTATCCAGGGAGCAGCAGGACGAGATGGAGTTCCAGGTCTCCCAGGAGCTGTAGGAGTCACGGTAAGACCATTGAAGACACTTCTGTGCCACTGAATCCTTCAGAATAATGCCGCTAGAGTGCCAGCCAAACGAGGGAGCTTTTATTATGCCCATTTCTACATTTTATCGCACTGATAGAAGTTATTTCTCTTCAGAAGCGTTAATATTGTAACCCGCGATGCACCATAAAGTCAGAAATTATACCAGAGCTTTGATCCACTGCGTGGATGCAGCGTAGATTCAGGGAAAAAAGGGTTTTAAGACAGGAGGAAGTGAATGGTGCGCGCCCTGAGCAAGGCGTTGCCTACAGTAGCAACCGGGCCGTTGATTCATATTGGTAAAAAAACATTAAAACGTCCCTAGACATCCATTCCTTGGTTCCGCTGTTTTATATAGCAGCCAACGTGTTAATGTTCCGTCCTGTGATTAACCTCCGTCCTGAGCGCTGAGCGTAACTATTTGATAGGACGGAGACCTCCGTTCATGCCGCTCAGGGTGTTAACCATGTTGATGCCCCGGGAAAAATAGTGTCCAGATATGTAACAGGAGCTGTATGTATTATCCATGACCATTGTTAACAACTCCAAACCAATACTCTTTCTTTCTTTCTTTCTTTCTTTCTTTCTTTCTTTCTTTCTTCCGTCCTTTTTCTTAGGGTGAATCCGGCCTACTTGGACCAACTGGACAAAAGGTAACTCATTGATCAGGGTGTGGGGTTTATTGATTGATTGATAGGTGATTGATTGATCAGGGTGTAGGGTTTATTGATTGATTGATCAGGGTGTGGGGTTTATTGATTGATTGATCAGGGTGTGGGGTTTATTGATTGATTGATCAGGGTGTGGGGTTTATTGATTGATTGATTGATAGGTGATTGATTGATCAGGGTGTAGGGTTTATTGATTGATTGATCAGGGTGTGGGGTTTATTGATTGATTGATCAGGGTGTGGGGTTTATTGATTGATTGATTGATATGTGATGGATTGATCAGGGTGTGGGGTTTATTGATTGATTGATTGATTGATAGGTGATTGATTGATCAGGGTGTAGGGTTTATTGATTGATTGATAGGTGATTGATTGATCAGGGTGTGGGGTTTATTGAGTTTCTGCTACATCTCTTCGTTCCATTTAAATGACTTCAAGTAATTTGATTTAAACTAAACAAAGGCAAGACAAGTATTGGCAACCTGAAAACAGTATTTTTGTCAACATGAATACTCTCCATGTGTAACCCTATGGTATATATATATAGGGGGATTGTTCCTTTAACTGGGTTTGGCGGGCTGAGCACGCCGGCGAGGAGTATTATGGGATAGCTTGTGTTTACTTTCTGTTCTGGTGTAGAGGGAAGCGCTCGCTCTAATCAGAGGAAGAGTTATATTATTTTAGTTGTTTACTACAGACAGTTCATACAGAATTAGAACCCTGGCTGATCACGTTTGTTCTTTATGAATTATTTTTGTTTATTAAATCACCGGTTCTACAATACGGACTAAAATAAAGCATACTTTACTCCGGAGAGGAGAGACACGGTGGTTATACATGTTACCCTGTCCTTGGTCAGTGGTGGAAAGTAACTAAGTACATTTACTCAAGTACTGTACTTAAGTGCAATTTTGAGGTATTTGTACTTTACTCGAGTATTTCCAATTTCCAATACTTTTACTTCTACTCCACTACATCTAATTTTGGCCATTTGAAAATAGCCGATCTACAAGCTCACAATGCGTCGCGATGTGACACATTGTGAGCTTGTAAATCTGCTATTTTCAAAACATTTGTATAGGCCTGCATTTGAAAACTTTATTATATTATATTCTGCATAGTGAGTACTTTCTACTTTTGGTACTTTAAGTACATTTTGATGCCATTGGTTTTGTACTTTCACTCAAGCACATTTTGAATTCCAGACTTCTATTTCTTTTTTTTAGTATTGCAGTATTGTCACTCTTACCTTTTTCTCTCTGTCTCCAGGGTGAGTGTGGACCCGAAGGCGTGGCCGGGACCCCAGGGACCACAGGACCCACGGGGAAGAGGGGCCCCAACGGGACCCCGGGACCACCAGGGCCCCCGGGACCTGCAGGAACCAGATTCTTTGTAGAGGTTTGTTTTCTGTACTTTTTACTTCGACTCCACTATACAGTACATCTCAGAGGCAAATATCATACTTTTACTCCACTACAATTATTATTACAAGAGATACATTAACCACTTCAGCCCAACGCATTGTGAGCTTGTAGATCTGCTATTTTCAAAATATTTGAAAACTTGTGAAATGAGGACATTCTGCACAATGAGTACTTTCTACTTTTGGTAAAAAAGTACTCACTACTTTAAGTACATTTTGATACCAATACATTTGTACTTTTACTCAAGTACATTTTTAATTCCAGACTTTTACTTGTTACAGAGTATTTCTACATTGCAGTATTGATACTTTTACTTAAAGGGAAACTTCACCCTTTTTGCAAAAAAAATATATGTTAATGACGTTTAGAAGATTTAGAACACTTTCCTGGGGGTCTTTATGTGTGTAATATGTGGTTTTAGATATTTTAGATTTCAGCAGTGAGCCCATGTCTCTGATGTCATGAACACTGGGCTCACTTACTTCCTGGACTACATCAAGGAAGATTAGAGAAGGAAGTGACATGGTCACGTGACGCCTTGACACTTTCATGGGAGCCAAATCTCGCACCGGAAGTTACATGAATACAAAGCAGTGAATGGAGCAAGCTGGACCAGCTCATAACAAACATTATTTATGAACCATTGAGACCTTTGTCATATAATCGGTTCAGGCATATAAAAGAAGACATATCACAGCTTGTTTTCTAATCACTTGCTTTTCGATGTGCACAGAGTGCACAGTATATAATTTTATTTGAGGATTTAAACAGCAGCAGGTGTTGTTTCTGTTCCGGGGGGTATCGCAAGATTTGGCTGCCAGACAGGAAACGGTGGACCATGGCTCATGGTGGTGCGACGAATCTGTCGTCTGGAATTGCGTGATAGCGAAAATGACGTTGGTGACTTTACCTCCATTTAATATACCTTGGACTACATGTTGTCTCAGTAAGACAGCCCTCCCCCTATCCACAAGGAGGAGCAGTGCACCAAAGCATTATGGGAATTGTAGTCCAGCCCAGTGTCGATGACATCAGAGACACTGGGCTCACTGCTAAAATCTAAAATATCTAAAACCACATTATTACACACACAAAGACCCCCAGGAAAGTGTTCTAAATCTTCTAAACGTCACTAACATATATTCTTTTGCAAAAAGGGTGAAGTGTCCCTTTAAGTAAGACATGTGAGTACCTTTTCCACCACTGGAGGTACAGTCATACATCTCAACTACACCTTTGCTGCTGCCTTATAGTATGTGAAATGACTTTATCACTCTTTTTTTATTACGCTTTCCTAGTAAACTAAGTTTTTGCCTGTGTGCGTGCGTGTGTGCGTGTGCGTGCGTGTGTGTGTGTGTGTGCACTTTCAGGACTTGGAAGGATCTGGGAAGAGTGATATGCTAATTGGGTCTGGAGTCAGAGGCCCACAGGTCAGTTTGTGTGTGTGTGTGTGTGTGTGTGTGTGTGTGTGTGTGTGTGTGTGTGTGTGTGTGTGTGTGTGTGTGTGTGTGTGTGTGTGTGTGTGTGTGTGTGTGTGTGTGTGTGTGTGTGTGTGTGTGTGTGTGTGTGTGTGTGTGTGTGTGTGTGTGTGTGTGTGTGTGTGTACAATGTCTGCCCAATGCACATGCATGTACCTACTGTATATAAGTTGTCGTTTTATTTGACGTATCTGCTCAACATGCTATCTTCTTTGTTGTTTGCTTATTTTTTTTCCCCCAGGGACCCCCTGGTCTGTCCGGCCCACGAGGACCTAAGGTAATAAAAACCTTATGCATACTGAATGTCATGTACTCATTGTATGTGCATTGTCTTGCATTGCATTGTTGCTGATTGGATGGGTGGATTGTCACTCATGCATTGCATTGTTGCTGATTGGATGGGTGGATTGTCACTCATGCATTGCATTGTTGCTGATTGGATGGGTGGATTGTCACTCATGCATTGCATTGTTGCTGATTGGATGGGTGGATTGTCACTCATGCATTGCATTGTTGCTGATTGGATGGGTGGATTGTCACTTATGTCTCCTGCAGGGTGAGGATGGACTTATGGGAGCTCCAGGGTTGTCTGTCAAGGTAGGCTGACTGGCAACTTCTCACCTTCAAATTCTATACAAGATGTACTTGATGGTCACCCAAAGATTTCTCACATAATCAATCTCTCTATTTTAAATCTTTCAACATGCTCCTTTTGCTTTTGGACTCCTGCATGTAGTTATGTACAGATGTCATGGATGTGTTCTGTACTTCCAGGGTGAGAGAGGAGAGTCTGGACCAGAGGGACTGCCCGGCCTGGCTGGACTACCAGGGGCGAGGGTTAGTAGTATATTGTATCAACGTTTAACCCAGATGTATACTTACTGTGGTTGCGTGCCGGTGGTGTTATTCGTGTACCAACTAAAGCCGATCTGCTTTTTTCCGTGTGCAACAAGCTGAAAGGTGCGCAGGTGCACGGGTGGAATTGGCAGTACTAATATTGTATTGTATTATATTGTATGTTTATTGTTTACAAATGTCCTGTTGCATTTTGGAGTGCCGTCACTTCCACCGTAGTGTGGTAGCTTTTCCGTAACAGGCTATAGAGCGCCAAAGTCCTGACGTCACTCGGTCATCCCCTGGTTCCAACGGGTTCGCGGAGGTCTTTCTCTATGGAGAATAACATGGGGTCATCTTAAAAAAGTCTCATATAAGCATTGGGATAAAAAATTAAAAATCTCGTCGGGGTGGTGTCTCTGTATCTGTATCGTTTACGACAGTCAGTCAGTCATATTTGATACAGTCTGTTTCTAGCGAAAATGTAACTAATTCGGCAGCAGTAACACTGTTGCCGAATTAGTTACATTTCTCTCTCTCTCTCTCTCTCTCTCTCTCTCTACCTCTCTCTCTCTCCTCATAGGGACTCAAGGGAGACAAAGGAAGTCCAGGACCTAAGGTACAGTAGCTGATCTGTAGATACGTACAGTAATTGACAAGTCGGTATTGTTTCAGAGGAACAGTTGTACTGTGGTCTTGTGTAGCCAGACAATCAGAGATGTCAGTCTACTCATAATGTCTAGTGACATCTAAATTCAATGAATGGACTAAAACTGTATGGGAACAATTTGGGGCAAAATATAAGGTAAGAGCATCGCTGGACCAATTCAAATATTTGAGGCTGTACCTTCACGTGGGATAGTATCATGAGTGGTTTTCAAAGCAAGTGCATGTAGATTTGTAAATTGTTACCGGTTGTTTTCTCCAGTGTCAAATCCCATTCATTGAATTTAGATTTTTAGAAATCAGGCTTAAGCAAATATCAATGGCATTGATATTTAATACTTTCAGCGCCATTGCCGACGATTCAAGTCAATTGAAGCCTAATTTTGATACTGACGCTTAACGCCATTGCCGACGGCCTCCGGCAATTGAGCTTTTATAGCGCGTTCGATTGCTCGAGCCAAAATGCTACTCACGTTAGCCGGTTAGCTAGCTGTGTTGTTAGCACAGCATTGGATCGCCCATCTTAGATCGTCGTCGCCATAAGCATCCATTCTATCCATTTCTTTCAATCGCCTGTAACTCCTATTCCTTGTCCCAGATGGCATTTTGGTCAAAACAGCGTTTCTTTGACGGCACAGAGCTGACAATCTAGAGCTCTCCGGAGCTCCGGCCTGGATTCACATGTAAACAAGGCCCATCCAGCTGTGTGAAAACTCCTAACGTAGGACTACCGGTTGTGGACCGGAAATGGCGGATTTTCAAAATAAGAGCTCAAATTTAAAAAATGCTGGCGTGAATTAGATCCTAATTTTTCAATAAATGATAGCGGTCTAAGTGTTAAGATAGTCAAAGGGACAGTGCCCTCGATACCCTCATATCTGTCTTAGCTACTTCTCCAAAGTGAGCGACACCCACAACCACAACACTAGAGGGATCCACCCAAACATAGAACAAACATGGGGAACATTCTCATTCTGCTACTTCAAAATGTGACACCAGCCATTAACACAATCAGCCCCGGGATTCCTTCAAAATAGGAGCTCTGGGGTGCCGACACGTATTGGTGTGTAAAATCTGGATGAATTGAATTGAGTCCCCAGGACTTTTTGGTGTTATCCTTTTAGCCTTAACCCATTTAGGACTGAGGACGATTACATTTTGAAGTTTTCTGGTAAAACATCAAATGTTTTTTCAATTTAAAAAAAAAAATTATGCTGCTACAGTATATGTACCACGTGCTGTTTACACGTCTGACTACTGCAATCAATCAATCAATCAATCAATCAATCAAAACGTGAGACTAGTTGTACTGTACTACAGTATGTGGCCTGTCATAATCATGACAGTCAAGCTGCAACTTCAGCCTGTTTTTTGGGACTGCTACATTCACTACACTACATAATGTGTAAATGTTCAGATTTAAAATATAAAGTGATCACCCAAGGTGCCACAGGTGTTAGAAATGTCCTGCTACGGCTATGAGCAACCGCGTTGTTTAATAAAAAGCATTTTAGTCGGCAATTTTTCTCAAACTAGGTGCGCTTGGAAATTCACAGTTGCACACCGGGAGCGCACTCGCCTATTAGTTTGTATTGGCAGTGCGGTCAGTGTGCATATATCGAACACCCCAGTGTATCAGAGTGCAACACACCTCCCAACCGATTGAAAGCATATGGCGAAAAAAATAGCTCGGATAAAAATGCTTTATCCGAGCGGCCTTGTGGTGAGCACTTTATATTTGAAATCTGAATGTTTATGTACACGTTTTGCTCGGTAAATGTAGCGGTCCCAAAAAACTCGTGATTGAAGTACGAGCATCATGTGAACCATGGCTAGTGGTCATGATTCGTATACAGCATAATTAAGTGTTTTATGTTTGTGCTCCACAGGGCGAGTCTGGCACCGATGGACTCAATATCCCAGGAGCACCTGGGCCCCCCGGACCTCCTGGCCCTGCCATCAACCTGCAGGATGTATGTGCACGAGCATGCACCTTGTGCATACACACACATGCACGCACACACACACACACACACACACACACACACACACACACACACACACACACACACACACACAGTGTTGATTTCGTCGACTGAAACTATGACGATTTTCTTTTTGTCACTGACGAAAACAAAATCAAAACGAAATAAAAACTGACTATGCTGACTAAAACTATGACTATTTCACGATATCATCAACATAGACTAAAATGTTAGGGAGGGACTAGTGGAGAAGAGATCCACTAGAACTGAAAGACAAGTCATTGTATGTGCTCTGAAAATAACCGATCTACAAGATCACAACGCGTCGCACTGCGACACGTTGTGAGCTTGTCAATCGGCTATTTTCAGCATGCAACCAAGTGTAAAATTTGGCATTACGACGGCAAAATATTTTTTTGTCGACAAAATCAACTGTACATTTAGCCAACTAAAATCTTACGATATTTAGTCGACTAAAACTAGACTACACTAAAGCAGGGGTTCTCAACCCGTGGGTCGCGACCCCTCGGGGGGTCGCCAAATTATTTTGGGGGGTACCCAAATTATTTAAAAAAAAAACACTAAAGCATTTCAGATGACTAAAACATGAGTAAAACTAAGTGGAATTTTAATCAAAAGACTAATCTGCTGTCAAAATCAACACTAATACACTCACAGCACGCCAACTTTTCCCTCGCGTTATTGGCTCTATTATTGGCTACATTAACATGATGTGGCACATGTTCTGTCTCCAGCTGCTGCTGAACGATACAGAGGGCATCTTCAACTTCACTGAGATCAGAGGACCGCCAGGGCTAATGGTGAGTAGCAGTAACACAGAACACACTCCCAATATGACCCAACCATTTAGAAGAGGAAAGATTTCTACGCTCACTTCCGCATTAGGGTTTTAACTCTCTCGCCGCCAACAGTGCCATCTAGTGGCTGGAAACGTTCCCGCACACGCCCGCAATGTAAAGTGTCTGTTTCCGTTCGCTCGGAAACAGACCACCGGAAGTGAAGAATTTGCTTATGTAACGTGTCCCGTGAATGTTATTTAATTCACCCATTAAAACACCCATTTTTGTAACCGCGATCACGAACGCTTTAATTATGTGCCGCAAATCAAGCTGTTTTTTCAGCCTGGAAAAAAGCATTAGAGATAAATGGATTCTAAAAAATTCGTTCCCATAGACGGCATAATAAGCCAGTCAGTTTTTAAACTGTATTATTTTTTATTTATTTTTCATCGCACGGCAACCAGAGTGTTACAAGCGCGCGGGTGTAATCAATATACATACATTATTTCTCGTTTGGGTCACGGGCTAAAAAAGTTGCAGGGAACCTCTGCACTGATGAAAATCTTTCGCTGAGGACTGAGTAACATACTGTACCTGATAGATAGATAGATAGATAGAGTTTTTATTAAAGTGTCCTACATCATAAGATGCCCAGCCCGCACGGGCTTACAAGACACTCTTACAAGACATAAGTTATGGATGTGGGGGTTTGAATGAAAAGTGCCCCTTTTATCCAGTGTATCCTCCATACATTACAGTAGTTCCTATAGCTGCATTTCCATATAACTGTGGCTGTTTGACAATGCTGTATGTTCAATATTTGCCAGCTTCACCTTTAACTCAGTTTTGCTGTGTGTGTGTGTGTGTGTGTGTGTGTGTGTGTGTGTGTGTGTGTGTGTGTGTGTGTGTGTGTGTGTGTGTGTGTGTGTGTGTGTGTGTGTGTGTGTGTGTGTGTGTGTGTGTGTGTGTGTGTGTGTGTGTGTGTGTGTGTGTGTGTGTGTGTGTGCGTGCGTGCGTGTGTTACAGGGCCCTGAAGGCTTGCCTGGCAGAGCAGGATTCCCTGTAAGAACCCTTTTTACTACACATCCTCATGCCTAGCATGTGTATGACATTGAATCACGTTATTCAATATGAATGATTTGATTCAATATTAATCACATGGTTCGCTATGAATAATATGATTCAGTGAGAAATCATATGATTCAATATGGTGCAATTCAATCGATAATTATAATGGACATCTAACTCCATTAAAGAAACCACCACTCCATTGAAGAAACCACCTAACTCCAAAATATAACTTTTTCAGAAAATGTTTTTCTTTTTTTCTTTTAGGAAATGAAGAAAACCTTATATTTTGAAAACATAGCTATACTGCCTCTTCAAAGTTGGTGTTGTGACTTTATATATTGTCAATGACTTGCATGAGAGGGGGAGAGGTGGTGGAGCTAGCTGCTTTAGCAGACAGTTTGAGGGTCCAATGGAGTTAAGAGGTTTTGTCCGAAGCGCTTTTTACTACTTTTCATTGGTTAAATATTTTTTAACCAACACACAGACGTAAAGTGTGTTCAATAGCACTGGTTTATGAAGGAAAAAAAAAATCTAAAACCTGGAGTTAGGTGGTTTCCTCTAACGATATGCAATCATTATGTCTGAAATGTAATGCAGCACACAATGGAAATACATAAATACGTTATAAACGCTAAACAGTTTGCCAGTTTTATTTCTACCCGGGCCTAATCTGGGAACAGTCTTTGCTGTCAATGTTTTCAACCAATTGGAGACTATAAAATGTGTTAAGTGACCATCCTCAGCAGCCCAGTTCTTGTGGGCTTGTAATAAACTTATTTAATACTGTGTACGTATACTACAGTATACAATATATAACTCGGAAATAAGAGCTCAACTGGGAAAAATGCTGGCGTGAATTAGATCCTAATTTTTCAATAAATGCTAGCGGGCTAAGTGTTAAGGACCATCATACAGTCTCATTAGCAAATGAATTACTGGAGAAACCTCAGTGGCATTTGAAAAATAAACATTAAAGCTGTATAAAGGTGGGGCCCCTCAAAAAAAATCACACTTGTGCGAAGTGAGGGGCGCTCTTATCATACATCATCATTCCGTGCTCAGCCAATCAAATCGCCACATTCCGAGTGGAACAAAGTAGAACTTTACACAAACAGACACACAAAGCTGGGCATACGTAGGAGGGGCTGGCGCTTATATAAAGATATCATTCCCGAAAAGGAATATTTATCGTCTCCTGCCATTCTCTTCACTCACCCTTCTCCTGTTTTTAATTGTCCCCCCCCCCCCCAGGGCCCTCGAGGACCAAAAGGAGACAGTGGCCCTGCAGGTATTCAGGGGCCACTAGGACACAAGGTAAGAAATGTTTTCTGTTTGAGCAGATTCATGAAAACAGACCAGGCAAACGGCTACAATGCTCTCAATTGTAAATAACTTCATTCACAGGGAGCAAAGGGAGAGCCGGGAGTGACCATTGCTGCTGATGGATCTATCCTAACAGGGTTGAGAGGCCCCCATGGACCCAAAGGCCCCAAGGTGTCTGTTATTGGAAAACAAATCTTTTTGGAAATGTTGACTTTGGTGGAAAGGTTTACAGCCTGGCTATTGACTGCCTTCCTTTTTCCTGCGCTTGTCTCTCTAGCCTTTGCCTTTCACACTTGAATTTGATCAACCCAGCTCAGGGGTTTCCCCTCGGTTTCAGCTTGAGACCCAAAAGCTTAATTCGGTGTCTCCCCGGGACCCATACTGGGGGCGGGCGGACCGCGGCCACCTCACTATGACTCAGACATAACCATAAACCAACCTGATAGGCCCCTATAGGCATGTCACTATGAGTCGGACATAATAACCATAAACAAACCTGATAGGCCCCTATAGGCATGTCACTATGAGTCGGACATAACCATAAACAAACCTGATAGGCCCCTATAGGCATGTCACTATGAGTCGGACATAATAACCGTAAACAAACTCCAATAGGCATAATATGGTGATCAGAGCCACAGATCCGACCACTATGCCCATATGTGGTCATGGGCGGTGCAACAAATCCCTTTCGGTCTATGAGCTCACAAGACATCGCATCATGATTTTCTCTATTTCTGATTTCTTTTTCAAAAAATGTTGTAATACATTATTTTTTTGGGGGGGGGGGATGTAAAATATATAAACGGGTGGTTCAAAATGTGTCGCAGACCTATGTTTGTGAAAAACTGTCCTTATCCTATAGCTCATTATGCCATTAATCCTTCCTATCCCATTATGTTCTCAACTTAGCTCAATTTAGTTTGTGTGTTTATATTCACAGGGTGACCGTGGTTTTCCTGGATCTTCAGGACTTATGGTGAGTTCTTTTTAAATGAAAGACTATGAATTGATGAAAGAAATGTTTGCATAGAATTTGTATAACGAAATCATTTTGTGTGATTACTTGTTTCAGGGACCAATGGGCCCAACTGGATCTAAAGGAGAATATGGCTTCCCAGGTCGAGCGGTGAGTAAAGATACTTGGATTTGAGTTAGGGTCACTTTATTGTGTGACCAGCATATAATACAAAAAAACCCCAGACTGACTGATTGATTCTGTTTTCATATAAAAATAAATATGCCGTTTAGATTTCTGTGCTTTTTGTCGCACCCCGGTTCTGTCTGTCTGTCTGTCTGTCTGTCTGTCTGTCTGTCTGTCTGTCTGTCTGTCTGTCTGTCTGTCTGTCTGTCTGTCTGTCTGTCTGTCTGTCTGTCTGTCTGTCTGTCTGTCTGTCTGTCTGTCTGTCTGTCTGTCTGTCTGCACACCAGCAGCATGTGTCATAATAGATATTGCCTTTCCACTGAGCCAGAATAATAATACTTAGCTCCCTGACAACCCTCGCTCTCTTCTCTTCTCTCTCTCTGTGTTCCTGTGTCATGTCTCTTTCCCTGTGTCATGTCTCTGTCTCTACAGGGCCGGCCTGGTATGCCTGGGAGAAGGGGAGAAAAGGGAGACACCACTGGTACACCGGTAAGAGACTAGTATTTCATTCATTAAGGTCCCTGGTACACTGAGAGCGTACACTGATGCTTTCAGTGGGCCTTTTAGTCTAGTAGCCAGAATGTGAATCCGGACATGTTGAGTACACCAACGTTTTAGGTTATAAATGTTTAGTATGGGTCCCCAGCATGTAGAAACTGCTGGATGCTAACTTGCATATGTTGAGCAATTTTCGTAATTGGCATAATATGTGACCATACCATTAACAACCTATAGAAGGCAAAATATTCAAAATTTCATCATGCTTTATGTAGCATGTGACGTGTCAAACTAGGGGGTTTTCATGATGCTGAATCCATTCCAAGCATTAGTTTTGCAAAAAAATCACTCATTGGGCTAAAAACAGCCATTGCCGTCATCACAAATGTGAAGATGTCAGCACAATTGGGCAAGTGGGCAATTGGGCAATTGGGCAAGACTATTTAGAAATAATTGGGAAACTATCAGGCAGGAGGTAATAATAAGAAATAACAATACCAGAGAGAATTGAGCTGTTTCTTCACTGACCTTTGTATTCTCATCTCCAGGGACTTCCCGGTCCACCCGGCCGACCTGGACTTCCAGGAAAGGTTATCGGTCTCAACGGAGTAAGTACGAGTTGTGACAAACGGACGACTGTGTCACTGTGTTGGTCTGGACAAGCAAACCTTTTCCAGGACTCGCTTCTCGGATGTGAATTAATTTAGCGTTGTCTCGCGATGTAAAACAGATCATGTTAAATAATGAAATACAGTTGATGTTGATCATGTACAGTCTGACGTGGGTGTGTTCTCCTCTGAATCTCAAAGACAGTGTTCCCGGTCCGCCCCCGGCCACACTGCAAAATGGGACGAGTAAGTGTGACCACCTGATTGGTCCGTTTCGGTCTGAACCTGGCCATCTGGTCGGTCTGTACCGTCTGTTAATTGGTGTGTGGGTTTTGGTGGCATGGCGACCCTCTTGTCTGTGCTACAACAAGCACCTCCTCCTCCCACTTACCTCCTCTTACCTCCCTCCCTCTCTCCCTCCCGCGAAGTGACTTTTCCTACCCGATATCACACACAATATTGTGTGTATATCCTTCTGTGCCTCTAGTCATGTGTCACATTGCAGGGGGGGGGGGGGGTGACTTGAACAGGGCTGAGTCTGCTCTAGCGAACTGAGCAACGTTCGACACGGCAACTCGCGGTGTCTCTCATGGCTCAAGTTCACTAGAGACGGCTCTAAAAACTCTCTAAAACTATACTTTATCGGCCAAAAAAGAAGTCGTGGGTTGTTGTGTAGATTGGGAGTCTAATGCTTAGTGAAGCACGCTACCGAGTTGGCGGCCAGAAAGTGGTTTTCAGGCTGTATTAGAATGTGAGAATGCCCCTCCCCGCTGGTGCCCCTACTTCTTCCTACTAGTAGTAGGGCGGGGCGAACCACTTCCTGTGTGATATCGGGTAGGAAAAACGTCCCTTGGCCTCCCTCCCAGCTCCCACCCGTTAACCACGTTGCGCGCTGTTCTAATGCCATAGTGCTCTCTCCCTCTCTCCAGTATCAGTCTCTTGGGCGAGGTCTTATTCAGCTATGATTTTTAGGCTGAATGTGAACGTGCTTCTTCTCTGCTCGCCTCCTCTTGCCTCCCCTGCGCATCTCAAAGAGAGGCGAGGAGAGTGTGAACACTGTTGATATTCAGACTCTGTGACCAGAGCTGGGTTCAATTCAACCTCCTTACCAATTGGTAGGATCTGGCAACCGTGTTATTTTAACCGCTTAAAGCCTATATACGTTGTTGACCGTGGGCTGAGTCTGTACTGGGTCCCCTGCTTTTTTCCCTCTACACCAAGGGCCTTATTTTCGTCAGTGCTAAATCCCTTTATTATCCCATAACGTTTTTACCTATTTCACTATTTTGAAAAAGATTTTTGAATAGTTCAAATAGCAGATCAACAAGCTCACAAAGTGTTGATGTAGATTGGCTAGTTGAATATGTAATAATGTGTTTTTCAAAATAGTAAAAAGAAAAAAAGGGGGATAAGGGGTTTAGCACTGACGAAAATAGGGCCCCAAATGTCTTTGCCCATCTACAAGCTCACAACGTGTCACAGTGTAACGCATGTAGATCTGCTATTATGGCAGAATGTTTGCCCCCAGAATAGGGGTGCTAGGGTTCATGTAGTTAAACGTTTTATTTTATTTTTTATTGCTTCGATTTGGAAGATAATCCACTTCCTGACTTCCGGTAGGTGTGGCTAAGCATATGGCTGCTTGAGATTACAGCTCTCTCCGATAAATACAATAAACCTCTCTAAACTTGAGATAAATGTTTGCATTGCAAAATATCTTTTTGCAATGAATGAGAGGAGACAAACAAGGAGTCAATCAGTGAAAAATATACAAGAAAACGTGACCGAAAACAACGAAATGGACGAAGAAAGACAAGTGGATGTTGGCAACAACGAGAGAGCAACAGGTGGCCTAATCCAGAAGGCCCTCGAAAGTATTGCCAGAGAAATAAGAGACTTTAAAAATGACCTGACGACTGAGTTAAGCTCCTTCAAAGAATAATTTTTAAAAAAAGAATCGTGTCAATGCTAGTTGAACTATTCAAAAATGTTTTGCAAAATAGTAAAAAAAGGCAAAGAAGTTTAGGGATAAGGGGTTTAGCGGTGACGAAAATGGAGCCCTAACACCCATGATTTTATTGTAGATAAAATACTTGCACTAGCAGCTTCCTTGACACACACCGAAGTGTTTCTTGTGGTGGTGGTGGTGGTGGTGGTGGTGGTGGTGGTGACTACCAGCACCTGGCTAAATGCCAATCAACCCTCAGAGTCTTTAATGGAGAGTTTCCTAGAAAGCGGTTCCAGCTGTTGTAAAGTTCAATATACATTAAGGTAGACACCGGTGTTCCTATAGTACCAAGGAAGGACCAGTAACTGAACAGTGTGGTGAAGGTTGCTGCCATTAATGTGTCTGAACTTGGACTTGATAATACGGTAAAGAGACACAATCTAGGCCGGTTCTCAAAGTGGAATACTTGACGGCGGTGCCTTAAATAATCCCTAGTAAAAGTAAAACAGTTATTGTATTAACCAGAGTAGAGGTTGGCATATTAGGGAACTGAATTACATTTATTATAGTGCCAAGTTGTCTCAAGACAAGAATTCAATATTAGGTTGGTTAATTTATCACATACACATATACACCTTATTTAGACACAAAGACAAATGGCAAAATATAATTTGATCAATGCGGTAAAATTAGTACTTTCACTGCGCATACTGGTATGAGCATGACAAGTATTTAAAAACCGACTGCCAGATCAGCCCTATAGGACTCATAACGGATACGACTTATGACCCTCTCGTCCTCGGTGGTTGTTCGTGGGGGGTCCCGGTGGGGGGTCCCGGTGGGGGGTCTCGGTGGTTGTTCTTGGGGGGTCCGCTTGGTCCTCGGTGGTTGTTCGTGGGGGGTCCGCTTGCTGTGGAAATATAGGCTAATGCATTGGTTTTCAACCCTTTTCATATCAAGGCCCATTGTTTTTTTCGGCATTTGAGCCACGGACCACCATTTGATGAGATTTAGCTTTGCAGACCCAAAACTTTTAAGATTTTGTCCACAATTCCATGCTGTATTGATGTGGATAGGAGAGATAACATGCAAACACAATTATTATACATTATTATACATTCTCTAATTGTGTAGACGTCTTGCAAATTAAGTAATGCAGATGTTTAACAATCATTTAACTGGTTCCATTTTAAGAGTTAAAGATCTATAATAAGGGTACGTTTGGTTACCAACTCTCCATCATTTAGCTGGGGACCACCTGGAACCCCCTCAAGGACCACTGCTGGTCCCTGGACCACTGGTTGAAAACCACTGGGCTAATGTATGAGACCACCTACTGCAATCCGGACCGTTTTTTCCAGTCTCCAAGTGATGAGGAATGGTGGAGGAAAGCCTTTATGTGCTGCTTGTCCCCCAGCTTGTGTCCTCTCTTTTAACAGGTGTTTTCACTGCTGGTGGCCATGTTTTAATTTAACCAATCGACGTCCCTTAATTCCTGTCCGGTTCTGTGTTGTTCACTGTCATTTTACATTGTGTTTACATTGTGTGTGTGTGTGTACAGTATTCAGTGTACAGTCTGTCCCTTTAATGACATGTAATATGTGCGTGTGTGTGTGTGTGTGTGTGCGTGTGTGTGTGTGTGTGTGTGTGTGTGTGTGTGTGTGTGTGTGTGTGTGTGTGTGTGTGTGTGTGTGTGTGTGTGTGTGTGTGTGTGTGCGTGTGCGTGCCCGTGTGTGCGTGCGCGTGTAGGAGTCTGCGGTCGGCAGAGGCTCATCTGGAGTAAAGGGAGACAAAGGAGACATGGGATCACCTGGAGAGCCCGGCACGCCAGGTATAGCAACGTGGAAATGAAAATGGCTTTTTACCTCACACAGCAAACCATTTGCAGCCCATCACAGATACTGTGTCTTAGATGCCTTAGAAATGGGCACTCAAATTTAACCCATTCTGGGCGGGAACCCCTTTTGGTGTTTAAGCATTATGTTATACTTTAGCTATTGAAAAATAGCAGATCTACAAGCTCATAGCGCGGCACCGAGTGCCGCGCTATGAACTTGTAGGTCTGCTATTTTTGAAAAATCGTGAAAATGTGCCTTTTTTGAGAACCACTGATACAGAAACATAAGGTTTTTCAGAAAACTGTCAGGATTTCGAAGACATTTTTTAAATTCCGACGTCAGGCCTAAATGGGTTAAGTGAAAGAAACGCCTAACCTTCCTACTAGGGATGTCCCGATCACGTTTCTTTGCTGCCGGTTCGATTCCGATCATTTTAATTTCAGTGTCTGCCGATACCGATTGTTCTCGATCCGATATTTATATTTTTAAAGAACAGTTATGCCATATCACAATAGTACAATATCACAGACAATATCCAGTCTAATATCATGATATGGATATAATATTGTTACTAGAGAATGTCCCGATCACATTTCTTTGCTCCCGATCATTTGAAAATGACGTGGTCGATTTACGATCACGTGATCGTATCGGGACAAACCCTACTTCCTATAAAATAGTAACAGTAAATTAAACTTTGTGTTGACACAAGACAGCTCATGTGTGGTTCATTGTCTTCTTCATTTTCTCATCTTCTCAGAACCCATGTTTCCTGATGGAACTATGGTGAGTCCTACTGTCTTAATACTGCTGTTGAATCATTCACCCCGCGCTTTCCCTTATCTCTTCCCCTTCCATTCACACTTTTAAATCCCATCTTAAGATAGACACACCTTTGCCATACTATTTATCAAGTGTAGTGTTTTGTTAAAAACTGAAATAAATAAATAAAGTTGTTTTATTGATTTGAACTTGCACTTTTAGTTTAGTTTTATTGTTGTGTCCCGCCAACAGGGCAGTCTATTTACCATTCCCTCCAAATGTCTGTCTGTCTGTCTGTCTGTCTGTCTGTCTGTCTGTCTGTCTGTCTGTCTGTCTGTCTGTCTGTCTGTCTGTCTGTCTGTCTGTCTGTCTGTCTGTCTGTCTGTCTGTCTGTCTGTCTGTCTGTCTGTCTGTCTGTCTGTCTGTCTGTCTGTCTGTGCACGTGTGCCTTCCTCAGGGAGACAAAGGCGAGGATGGCTACCAAGGTGAGAAGGGGGACAAGGGGGACGAAGGCCTACCTGGTCCTCCAGGCCTGCCTGGGAGGTCAGGACCCGTGGTGAGTTTCTTTTATTATCGAGTCCTCTGAGTGATTGAAGTGCACACCTCCCTCCCTGTGAGGGTGAACAGCTCCTAAACCAACCAAACGGGTGTAATATGCAGTGTCATTCTGAAAACCAGCCTACTGTTAGTAAAAAACAAACAAACATGTGGCTCAATATTGAAAATATGTGACAGGATTTGACTGAGGGACTGCCATCGTGCAGCCTCCCGGCTTTTCACCAGAGGAGGAAAAACAGCATTTATTTGTATTTATTTTTAATCCAAAATGAGCATAGGCAGACTCTTCACATACTAGAGTGGAGCAACATGTCTGAAATAAATTACATGTAAATATGAAATAAATGCTTAAACATGTAGCTACAGTAGGTGTAATGTTAGAGTCCACAGAAGTGAACCTTTCAGGCCTGCTGTTTCTCTGCAAGACATATCTTGCTTAAAGACATATATCTTTAAGCCATATCTCCAAAACTGGTGGGTCAAACTGAACAAGCCATTATGTCAATTTGAAGCTATGATTCCCTGCTTTCATATGACATGACAAAACAAAAATCCAATGACTTAGTCAAGGTGGGTCACAAACTCACAATAGTCTCAATGTGGATATCAAGGGCAAGCACTATTATTTGAAATACTCTGTTTCTCATGAATAATGCATCATTCTTTTCCTGCAGGGTCCCAAGGGTGAGTCTATCGTGGGACCCCTGGGTCCTGCTGGTGAACCTGGCCAGCCTGGGTCTCCTGGGTTCGGAAGACCTGGTGCCCGCGGGCCGCCTGGGCCGGCTGGTGCCCCAGGACCCCCTCCTGTTTATGGATCATGTATGTATTCTTCTTGCCCTTCTAGGCCCCACAATACACACAAACACAATCATATTTTGCTGTGCATTTATTTTAAAAAAAATCTGCCGTGAAAACAAAACTCAATGTATTGAATTTGCTAACAATTTCTAGCCGTCAACATCCCCGGCCCCCCTGGGCCCGCCGGACCACAAGGAACCCCAGGATACGCTAACCCAGTAAGTCACTGATGATGTACCCTTTGAGCAAGGCACTGTTACAGATCTCTGAATAGAAGACACTAAGACTAAACTATTTCAGAAGACTAAATGGGACTAAGACTAAAGGGTGTGTTATAAATCTTTTCTGGCATAATTAACATTGCATAAAGACCAAGAATGAAAGACTAAGATTTTGATATTTAGTCGACTAAGACTAGACTAAGACTAAACAATTTCAGAAGACAAAATACTGTAGGACTAAGACTAAATGTTATTGTGTTATAATGTTATTGAAAAGACTTAAGAAAAAGTGAACACTGCAGTGGACTGGCACGGCGGCACTGTGCTGTGTGTTTGTAGAGATGCTGTTTTTGGTCTGTGTACACCGACAATTAAGAATAAATGAAGACCTGAGAACAGACCAAAAAAAAATATGTTTAACTAAAAACGTGCGTGCGTGTGTGTTGTGATTTCAGGTGACGACCTATAAGACGGTGCACGCCCTGGCCAGAGAGAGCCACCGGGCGGCTGAAGGCACCATGGCCTATGTGGCCGACCGGGGAGGGGAGCTGTACCTCAGAACGCGCAACGGCTGGCAAAAGGTCCAGGTATGTACGACCAGTGTGTGTGTGTGTGTGTGTGTGTGCGTGTGCGTGTGTGTGCGTGCTCGTGTGTTCACGTGTGTGTGTGTGTGTGTGTGTGTGTGTGTGTGTGTGTGCGTGTGCGTGCTCGTGTGTTCACGTGTGTTTGTGTCCTGTCCCCAGTTAGGAGAGTTGGTCCCGTTGCCATCGGAAGGACCCTCCTCGGAAGCAGTGTCTCAGGCGCTCAGCAGACCAGGACAAAGTGGCAGACCTTTCAGAATCCACAGCCAGGTACATGCTCTCTCTCTCTCTCTCTCTCTCTCTCTCTCTCTCTCACACACACATACATGCACGCACGCACACACACACACACACGCATACTCAACTCTGGCTTAAAAACCCAACAAGTTAAGGGTCATGGCTTCATGTGGAAATTGACCTTCATAGTCCGTGACCAATGATATGACTTGTCTATGATGTGTAGGACAAGGTCTCAGTCTGAGCGATTGCCACTGACTTCTATTATAAAATATGTAAACAAAAATGTTCTGTATGTGAAAGCAAGTGCATGGAGTTACTTCCTTGGCTTACTGGCAGCGTGCGAAAGATATTCATGTATTTATTTATATTTATAAAAATCTGAAATAACATTTCCTGGGGCGTGCTGGTCGACCGCAACATGTCGGCACCCCTCCGTTCGATTCCGGCTATGGAGACCTGAGTTCGATGTCCTCACCCTCTCTCTCTCTCTCTCTCTCTCTCTCTCTCCCTCTCTGCTCTCAAAATAAATAGAAAAAGAAGAAGGGGAGAAAAAAAACAGGAAGCCTAAAACAGGCATTTGCTTGTTTATGGAAGCAGCTGTATTTCTGTAAGATTTTAGTTTTGTTTTGTTTTTGCATATTTGCTGTGTGTGTAGGAGCTGCAGGAGCGGAGTAGCAGTAGAGGATACCAACCCAGCTTTAAGCTGCCAGAGGCTTTCAACTCTGTGCCTGGGGTGGGTAGAAACAACACACACACACACACACACACACACACACACACACACACACACACACTAGGGCATTAAGCAACTAGTCGACTAGTTTACTAGTCGACTAGTAAATCCACTAGTCGACGTTGTTGGTACTAGTTGACTAGTTGATTTTGTAGGCCTCAAGATCAGGTAGATTATACACCAATGTACACAGTTTTTAAATGTACGTAACTTAGTTACGTCAAGAATGGTGGTCCCTTATTGGCCGGTGGACAACGTAACAAAGTAATAAAAGAAAATTCTAGGAAATTCCAGAAATTAGAACAAAAATATTTAAGAAATAGTGAAAATTATCCGATCTACAAGCTCGCGAAGCGACGCATTGTGAGCTTGTACGAGATCGCCTAATTTCACTGGTTTGGGTCCCCGGGGCGAACATCTAAGTTCTGTTTCTGGGTCACAAATCACGGGTTATTACGCTTGGGAACC
>NC_136800.1:5556672-5704172 GCF_951216825.1 Electrona antarctica | reverse complement strand
CCGAGACGTTGCCAAAGCATTTTCGGGGGTCCCCGGCCAAAAACGTTGAGAACCCCTGACATATACAACTATACATTTATTTGTAATGAGTAAATCCAGTATCTCAAAATATTAGAATACCAATAAATAACAAAAAAACAAAAAAAGATCTTTACAGAAATGTTGACCTTTTCGTATAGTTTTAAAAATATATTAATGTATGAAGCCAAATTACGTCATGATGATGACACTCAGGACGGTCAGGACCAGGCCAGATCCCAGGCTTCCCAGCCCATATGGGGATGATCTTTAAATCATTTCCAGGACGTCTTCACCAGTTGAAATAATATATTACTCTGGGCCAGATCTGACTTGTTATGATATGACTTAAGTTGATCTGGCCTCGATCTGACTCTCTCCGATTCATCCAGGGACGTCCGTCTTTGTGGGCAGAATTTATGTTGGTTGAAATCAGGTGATATTCTGGGCCAAGGTAAACTTTATTGTCCACAAGGGAAACAAGGGAAATTTGTCTTAGGCTTTGGGCAGATCTGACTAGTCTTCATTTGACTTGATCTGGTCCCAATAGAGACGTCACTATTTCGTCCAGGTCCTGAACGTGCTTGCTGGGTTTTTGATGAATTACTGCGTCAATACAGCGTGGCAGTGAAGCCAGGATCAGCATTTGGCACTACACTGCTGATCTGATGCTTTGATAGCGTCCTTATCAGCTCGTCTGCACTATGTTGTGTCTGGTGTTTCTCATCTCCCTCTTGACAATACCCTGACCTCTCCCGGCTTTCTGAAAAGTATGTTCATTTATACACTCAAAATTGCTCCGGCGGGCACCTGTGGCTTTTTCACAAGGAGCCATGAAAATGTGCCATGGTTACATGTGTTTGGTCCGACGATTCATTGATCCGATACCCCTAACCCCTAACCTAACCATAACCACAAGCACGGGAGCAGGCGCTAGTCCGAGGTGCGGACGCATGTCGAACCAATGCTCCGTCGGACCATATTGAGATTCCAGTGTGACATTTCCACAGTCAGTGATGGTGTAGCCTCGGAAACCCAGACGTTTTGTTTTTCAGGGAGAAAAAAAAAAGTCTGGGTCCGAGTCCACTTCAATTTGGCATAGAGTAGCACAAACATCTCTCACTCTCTGCTGATTTCTGATCGTCTGCACCTTTGTTAAATTGACACACACGCACACTCCTCTCTCTCTCTCTGTCGCTCTAAGTAATTAGTCTCATGTCGCGCAGCTGCGCATAGTTTCTCCCGGCGGATCCTGCCGGGAGCTGCCTATGCCAGGGGTTCTCAACGTTTTTGGCCGGGGACCCCCGGAAATGCTTTGGCAATGTCTCGGGACCCCCGCCCCGCCCCCTCCCGACCCCCAATATAAATTGACTGCTACAATAACCTTAAACCATTTTGGGCGGGAACCCCTTTTGATGTTTTAAGCATTGTTATAATTTAGCTATTGAAAAATAGCAGATCTCGGTGGCGCGCTATGAACTTGTAGGTCTGCTATTTCGCGGTTGAGAACCCCTGGCCTATGCCATAAAAAGCATAGGTGAGTTCCAGGCTAGTGATGGTGCGACTCACTTCAAGGGAAAGGCTCGCTTAACCCATTGAGGCCTGACCTCGACGTTTTTAAAAATTCTTCTAAATCCACCAGTTTTCTGAAATAAATATTTTCGCGATTTTTCAAAAAATAGCAGACCTACAAGCTCGTAGCGCGCCACTCGGTGGCGCGCTATGAGCTTGTAGATCTGCTATTTTTCAATAGCTAAATTATAACATAATGTTTAAAACACCAAAAGGGGTTAACTCAAGTTAACAGTCTGTGAGGGTTCAGGCGTATGCTGGGTGCAGATTCAGGGAATACGTATAGAAAGAGAATAAAATCTGCACAATCAGTAATAGTAAGAGTCTTGTTTAATAATGTTGTAGGATCTGCATACAAAGTACTGTACTGTACTGTACTGTACTGTACTGTACTGTACTGTACTGTACTGTACTGTACTGTACTGTACTGTACTGTACTGTACTGTACTGTACTGTACTGTACTGTACCGTACGAGTAGCACAGTACAGTACGAGTACTACAGTGCACTACGTATAGTTGCACCGCTCACTTCATACGGGTGTGATTTTCCTCATCACAAATGCACATTTCTTGCTGGATTAGATGCAGGCTGTTGGAATCTCTCACATGTGCTCTCTCTCTCTCGCTCTTATGTAATTTTGATTTCTAATTTAGCACTTTATTAGATTTATAATATAGCATTTTATGTCACATAGAACTCTATAATGTATGCTCGTAGCCTCACTGTACAGATTAATCTACTGTTTTACAGATATTAGGTGCGTAGCTTGCTTATGATTCTTGATGACTATTTGATGTATTACCATGTGGTGTTCTTGCTTACTGTAAATCGCTCTGGATTAAGAGCGTCTGCTAAATGCCTAAATTGTCTGTCTGTCTCTCTCTCTCTCCCCCCCTAGGCCAGATAAGTTGATATGGCACGGCTCCAGCACGGCGGGCATCCGCGTGACCACCAACTACTGCGAGGCGTGGAGGACGGCGGACATGGCGGTGACGGGCCAGGCCTCCATGCTGCAGACGGGCCGGCTGCTCGGCCAGCACACCCGCTCCTGCTCCAACCACTACACCGTGCTGTGCATAGAGAACACCTACGTGGACAACACGCACCACGGCAGGAACTGAGGAGGAGAGGGGAGAGAGCACATTGTGTAGGCAATGCGCGCGCACGCACGCACGTACACGCACGCACATGCGGGCACCTATACATTCCAGTAGGTGTGCACGTATAGTATAAAACACAAATGAACGGTCTAAGATAGTACTGTAGTGTTCACAAGTACAGTAGTTTGGCACCGTGCACACGTGCGCGTGTAGTGTACACACTGATACACACACACACACACACACACACACACACACACACACACACAGAAAATATCTGTTCAAGTGCTCAGTGAACCTCCACTTCCGATACTTCCGAACAAAAATATATTTTTTTGTATTTGTTTTTAAATGCGACCCCAGTCGATATAGGGTAAAGAATCCAAATCACTATTAGATTTATTTATGCCTTTCACTAAGCACCTAATAGTGTAACAATCACACAAGATCGTACAATTCAAAATCAGTCACTCTAGTCTAGATACAGTCTGCTGGGGGAATGGAAACATGCATTGTGATATCAGTTCTCGACAATCTCAGAGTGGACTAACTGTCTGCGACAAACTTCAAAAAAGTCCCCATCATCAGAAAATCCTTGGCAAAGATATAATTATTTGATCTGTTCTTTTTTTTTTTGAAGAACAAAACAAACAGCCAGGGCTAAACGTGTATCACATTTAGGATCTTTATTTTTAATATCCACTTTGTTACCATAACAGTATTGTTACCATGGACCTAGTACTGTGTACTGTAACAGTAGCTATTTACAGTTGCAGTGGTGTAAAGTAACTAAGTACATGCACACGGTCAATTACTGTACTTAAGTACACGTTTGATACTTTATTGGAGTATTTCCAATGTTCAGTACTTTTACTTCTACTCCAGTACATCTCAGAAGAAAATATTGTACTTTTACTTCTCTACAATTATTTGAAAACTTTAGTTAGTTTAGTTTAGTTTTTGATTAATATTACAAAACATATATTACCCACTACAGAGTATTTCTACTTAAGTGGGTAATGTATGTTTTGTAATAATAATCCTAACTACTAACTACTAACTAAAGTTTTCAAATAAATGTAGTGGAGCAAAAGTACAATATGTGCCTCTGAAATGTAGTGGAGTAGAAGTAAAAGTAGTGGGATTTGGAAATACTGGGATTTGGAAATACTGTAAAAGTATTCCTCAACATTGTACTTAAGTAAACTTGAGTAATTGTTACTTGTTTTGAGTAGTTGTTACTTTCCATCACTGCTTCCCATCATAACTGATGTCATCATTCCAGGCCTCGTTCCAGTGTTCCAACGTGTATGTGCCTTGAAGGAAGATGTAAATATTTGTAAATTACCTCATGGCATCACAGTCCAATCATACCCGAATTAATTTTAGATGTTTATGGTAGAAAGATATGTGGGTTAATCATGCAACGTAACACCACACACCACAAGTAGATATATAAAATATATTAACTTGATTTAAAACAATTTTGTAATTTCTTTTTTTTTGTGTGTGTGTGAGTATACTTTACCCCTATACACCACCTGAACACCCTGTGAAATAGATTTTTGATTAACCCATTCTACAAATCATGACAGTTTTCTGAAAAACCTACATTTCTATACGTTTCTATTATTTTAGTGTCCAATGGTTTACATGACATGACATGACTGAAAGGTTATGATAGTACTAACCATCACCATTACTATCACACTACTCTCTCTCCTGAAGACATTACAGGAGAGTACGGGAAGCGACATGCCCATATCTGTTGGTTAGGATTGTATGACGGACACTGTAGCAGTTTGTCTGTGTCACAGCATACATATGCTTACTGTATGCTACTGGCAGGTTCAGCCAGGTAGGCCTCCTTTATCCTCACATGTGGCAGTATTGCCAGCTTCTATTGGATTTGTGCTACACACTGACTACATACCACAACTGCATGGGTTGGTTGTGTTAAATGCATAGTCTTTGTGGCATGATGAGCTGTCCAGGGGATACACACTTTTATGACGAGCTGAGAAGTCTCCCTTTAAAGTGAATTTTGTACTTTTTCTGTGTTGTAGGTGTGTGTCTATGGCATTAACATCACTCTAATAGACCCCCAGGTGTGTGTCTATGGCGTTAACATCACTCTAATAGACCCCCAGGTGTGTGTCTATGGCGTTAACATCACTCTAATAGACCCCCAGGTGTGTGTCTATGGCGTTAACATCACTCTAATAGACCCCCAGGTGTGTGTCTATGGCGTTAACATCACTCTAATAGACCCCCAGGTGTGTGTCTATGGCGTTAACATCACTCTAATAGACCACCAGGTGTTTTGTATACGTCTATGGAGTTAGCATTACTACCCCCAGTTAATGGTTCAATATTTGTTACCTTCTCTCTTGCTGATATAATAAATCTTCTTTTGTTATATCGGGACAGCCTGAGATCATTCAATCTAAGGCTTTCGACATGAACCCATCTATTGTTCTACCTTCTATGTTTGAAGGTATGTTTTCTTCGGGGTACAATAACTGATAGCATTCAGCATTATGACAGCACAAAATGGGATTTGAGAAAACTTTCATTACTTTTCTTTCTTTTACTTTGCCATGTTTGTAAAGCTCAAAGGCATATATTTTTCAGTCATATTTAAACTCTTCAAGAGCAAATTGTAAATGGTCAAAGCAATTCATCCAGTTCAAACTGTGAAATAGTTTCAGAAGGACTGATTGGCACTCAATAACCAAATATAAAATTTGACAGATTCCAAATTCAGATAATAATCTAAATACAGCCTTGTGTTTTCACCATTATATGGTTATAATTGTGATCCTGTTTCCTAAAATATCATCCAGGATTAGAATTTGGTCTCAACAACAAAATCTGTATTTTGAGCAGTAGTATTAAAGTTAGTTAATTGTTTTTTGTTTTATTTTGTTGTATCTTTCTTAACAGCACATAATCAGGAAATTCACATTTCACCATTACCATGATAATGTATATAGGTGTTGTCCAAGCCCATATATCTTTTTTTACTCTGTAGAGGTAGGTTTTTGTATGGCACTCACTAAATGATTAAAAGTTGTTCTTTCACCAAGCGATGAATATGATTGAGATGTAGTGACAGTATTATTCTGCCTATGTGAAAATGATAGGCCTCAATCTGTTTACGAGGCACATACGTGTTTAAAATATTTGTATTTTTAACCTCAAAGAACTGCTAGTTTTTTATTGTGTCTGATTCTGTTATTTCTAATTCTTTTTTTTCTTTTCTTTTTTTTTTTTACAAAAAGAAAATTCGGTAGACCTGAGAAAAAAAAACGTTTTTGTTTGTACTCATTGACTGGTGCTCAGCGAATAAATATCTTTTTTTTTTTAAAGTATCGTCTCCTCTGCATGTTTATTTTCATCATAGTTTGTAGACCTAAATGTCATGATCCTGACGTGACAGCTAATGAATCCTACACGGTGTGTGTGAGCATGTGAATTGATCATGCACAATCTCACACATACACATTCATATTGTCATTTTTAAAGGAGCATTCAGTGATTTGGGTGATTTGGGGGAAAAAACGGTCCACCCGGTAACAAGATGTGCACATGCACACGCTCTACAGTGGGGGAAGTACAACAGACCAACAGCACGTGCACCAATGCCCGCCCCACTCGATCATGAAGGCTTTGCCACCCAAAGCCCAAACCGAAACTAGGGTTTTTTGACCCCAGGGGCTCACTGGGGACAGGGAGGAACTCCTATGGTCAGCACACTTTATAGTAGGGAGGATTATCCAAAAAATAAGAAAAAATAAGTGATATTTGAATTAAGTTAAATCACTGAATATACCTTTAAATAATCCATATTGAACATGTCTTCCACATCAAGAAAGAAACCAATCCACATTTGCTGTCATAGAATGGATAGTCCACCAGAGGGAAGTGATGTACTATATGCCAGGTCTTCATACACTGGAGGCCAACAGGAACATTACATTTATACATGAAGGCATGGAGGACACAAATAATTTACATGTTCTGGGTACCTAAGATTTAGACTCTCGTAGATGTATTTTATAGATGTATTTTATCGATTAAATTCACGAGAGTCTAAATCCCCAAGACACTCCTTGAAGTTGCACCCACATGCCAGTGATGCCACCCTGCATTGCAGATACTGTAGTGAAGTCCTCAATTTGACGCTACGCTAAACTTTCCCCATAAGCACACGGTCAATTATCAGTGTTTACTGAAGAGATTATAGCAATAATCCGATGTGCCTTCATAAACATGCCATTGCACCCCTACTTTTCTCCTCTCTGCACTGCTTCGTGTGCACGACTGAGATATGCAAAAACTCCAATCCCCATTGGATTAAAAGACAAAAAGAACAACGATCTGTAATGAAGTGAAATGTGTTCTGTTCTGTTCCGTTCTCCCACAGCTTGGCATCGGTGCAACGTTACCTGGTCCATGATTGAGCCACCAACCAGTTTCTCCTTCCTGAACAAAACTGCTATTTTATACATGGCTTAAGTGTGACTGTTGAAAAAAAAAGTGAAAGAGAGAGAGGTAGAGAGCTGAAATCAAATCCCTTTAGCAAACAGCAAAAAGGTCAGTGCTGACGTAGGCCCGAGCAAAACCAGCTCTCCCTCAAGACTATATTCTTAAGTGGCTAGTTTCTATTTGTAGCATTTCTACCTGTTTACCAACTCCCCCGTTCCAAAACCATGCAGGTAGGTGGACAAACATACTGGGGGGGGTTTGGGCGACCTCTTGTGTCATCACATATTTCAAGGGCTTTTACTGTTCTGTCAGACAGCAAGATGCATTATGAGTGCATGGATATTAATGGTTTACCAGGTTGGGGTCAATTTACTTTAAAGTCTGTCAATACAGGAAGGCCTGCTTTAAAACCCAAATACATTAACACTTTAGGCAAAAAGAGTACAGCTATTGTGTACACAATACAATAGTAAAAGAGACATGCTCAATGAGGATTGAATGACTTATTACTATATAAAAATGCAGTGTGACAATTCATGTCAATCAATTATTTATCCATTGTTTTCAGTCAAATGTCATACAGACAATACTGACAAAGTTCGCACAAGGCATACATTATGGCACTGGCTCGAAGGAGTTCCATGGGGTCCCCTAGCTGCTAAATTAATGAATAATCGTTGAGCCTGGAAGAAACCACCTAACTCCATTTTTCAGGTTTTGGATTTGTATTTTATTTGTGTGTTGATTAAAATAATATTGAACCAATGCAAAGTATTAAAAACCGCTTCGACAAAAACCTCCTAACTCCACATCAGCTGGATGTTTTTATTTATTATTTATTTATTTTTTCTTCTGAAAAATGAACATTTTGGAGTTATGTGGTTTCTTCCTGTCCAGACAGCAGAGTTAGCACTACAGCACTACAGTTAGCATCAAAATCAGTTTAACCCTATTTAAAACATCAGATAGGCCTATGAGAAAATATAGCTCACTATGTGACGTGTTTTTAGATTGTGGATCTATTTTCAAAACATCTTGAAAGATCTTGGAAACCACTGCACTATGGTACACTACACATACAATATAGTGTGTACAACATATTGTAATAATCGCCTTTTGACTATATGTACGCTGGACTGCCTGGTACACCCTGCAGTCATTTAAATTATATGATATATGTTTTACTGTATCTTCTGTTTATTTCAGTTGACACCTCCCAGCAAGCCAAATGACGTCATGATGACGTTATGATGACGTCCTCTGGTGACTCCGGTGACGTTCAGGACTAGGCCAGATCACAGCCCATATGGGGATGATCTTTACGTAATTTCCAGGACGTCTTCACCAGTTAAAATAATATAGCATATTCTGGGCTATAGATCTGACTAGTTATGATATGACTTAAGTTGATCCGGCCTCGATCGGACTCTCTCTGATTCATCCAGGGATGTCTGTCTTAGTGGGCAGAATTTATGTTGGTTGAAATCAGGTGATATTCTGGACCAGATCTGACTAGTCTTGGTTTGACTTGATTTGGCCCCAATAGAGACGTCACTAATTCGTCCAGGTCCTGACCGTGCTTGCTGGGTTACTATATACATGTATTTAATTTCATCTCTCTCTCTCTCCTCTCCTTCTCTCTGTCTCTACTTCTTCTTCTTCTCTCTCTTATACACACACACACACACACACACACACACACACACACACACACACACACACACACACACACACACACACACACACACACACACACACACACACACACACACACACACCCCCCACCTAAGCAAACTGAACATTATACTGCATCTGCACAGCAAAGAAGAAAAAGGGACTAATGAATTTCATAAATATCAAGATGAAAATAGTCTTGTCATCAGTGTGTACTTGGCCAACCCGAAGCGTCAGGGGGGCACCAGAGGAAAATGCCAGGGCGTCAGACAAACTATTCTTGGGAGAGGCAGAAAATTTCCATGGGTTTTTTTGGGGAGGCACAAACGGTGAAAGAAGGGGGTGTTAAGAACCTACCTGTGAAGAAAAAAATCTTGATGTGTGAGAGAGAACGAGACAGAAAGAGAGAGAGAGAGAGGGACTGTGGGAAATCCTGACCCTTTGCCACACTTGGTTGGCACTGGAGGTCTGTGTGTGGGTTACCAACAAAACAGGAGGAGGGAGAGTGATGCCAAAACCACAATTTGGTGGTGTGTGTGTGTGTGTGTGTGTGTGTGTGTGTGTGTGTGTGTGTGTGTGTGTGTGTGTGTGTGTGTGTGTGTGTGTGTGCCCTCAAAGTGGCCCTATCAAGCTATGCTGCCTCCACTTGACTGGATATTGACACTGCAGGGCCTTGCGTGGGGGAAAACCTGATGCGATTCTATTGGCTGTTGGTGCGTCACCAGTTACCACTATAGACGTCTCGCCGGCGTGGACACACTGTCGGAGGCTTGTTTCCATTGTGGTTCATAAACATTCAAACATCTAGATAACCAACAGCACAACAACAGCTCAACTTCAAAACTCCAACTCAAATGCAAAGGAAGACTATGTTGTGGCAAGTAATTCACTGAGTTAGGATCCTGGCTCCATGATCTGGAGATCATGGGTTCAAAACCGACCCAACTCTTTACTTTCAAGACTGATTTCCAGAAGAACAACTACAAAACTCCAACTCAAAGGCAAAGGAAGACTGTGTTGTGGCAGGTAACAAGTAGCTCACTGACTTAGCATGCTGGCCACACAACTCTTTACTGTGAAGTTTTCCTGTCTGACTTCAAGTAGCCGGAAATTCCTGCTGAACTGTGTGCCCAACGGATAAATCAGATGATATCTGTAGAATTCCTAGAAGTGTGCTGGTTCAAACCCAACACACTCCTAGTAGGAGAGCTGGTTCAAATCATCAACCTAGAGTATGTAAAGGGGGGGTCGGGTATAGAGGGACCGTAGGGTGCCTGTGCCAGGAGGTGTTAGAGGGGAGAAAGGAGGTAGAGAGGGTGCAGGTAGGGAGAGAGCAGGTTCAGGGTGGTCAGGCAGGAGAGTAGGTATAGAGAGATTTGCCATTGATGCAAGGCAGACAGTTGCCTCCCTATGTCCAAACCTTGCCTCTCATTGAAAACAGACTGACAAAAAGAGAGAGAAAATTGTCCAAAATAGAGAACAATGGTGGGCCCAGTGGGCAGAATGTTGCTCGTCCATTGGCTCCTCGCTCCATTCAGGGGCGTGTCCATTCCGTGGCGTGACTCTCGCCATAGGAATGCAAATGTTTGCATTTGTCTTCAAGGGGTGCCAACTGTACCTTGCAGGTACAATATAAATGTTTTCATGTCAGGCAGCCAGCATGTGTCTTTTATAATTCAGTAAGCTGAATTATAAAAAGTGTAAATGGAGTTTCTAGGTGAAAGTGACTTTGACGTGCCAATATCTGCCATTGAGCCCCATTATAAATGTCTCAAATTTGAAAGCACTATATTTCTAAAACTATGAAACATATGTCCACCGTAAGATGAACCTAAATAGGTTTGAATGGGGTTTCTAGGTGTAAGTATGTAGGACTAGTAGCATGCCAAAGTTTGTGCTATTGCCATTGGGAATGCATTGGGCGTTTAACTTAAATAACTCAGAAACTACAAAACATTTCAAAGTAAAAAGTTCCAGCATGTGTCTCCACAGTAAGCTGAATTATAAAACGTGTGAATGGAGTTTCTAGGTGAAAGTGATTTTTTGACGTGCCACTATGCCATTATACATTTCTCAAATTTAAAGCACTATATTTCTAAAAGTATGAAACATTTCAAAGATTCCTTTTCAGGCAAACATGTCCACCGTAAGATGAACCTAAATAGGTTTGAATGGGGATTCTAGGTGTAAGTATGTAGGACTAGTAGCATGCCAAAGTTATAATTTTTTTCGGACGGCATACTATAGCATGTCGTTTTTCGTGATTTTGGACTATTTGAAAAAAAGATGAAAATCATGAAAAAACGATATACTATAGTTCATGGTTTCGGACGGCATAATATATTTTGTCATATTTTCATGATTTTGGGACACTATGTCAGAGCCAGGACTTGAACCTGCAGCCTCCTGATTCCCAGGCAGGCTCTGTACCCAGTGAGCCACTGTGCATGCTATTCTTAAAAGGCCGAATAGATAATGACAGAAGATCCAGAGACCTGTTTCCATTGTGGTTCATAAACATTCGAACGTCTAGAGATAAACAACAGCAAAAGAAACAATAGACAAATCTCCTGTTATTTTATTTTTTGTATTTTATTTTTGTATCAATGTTGTACTCAAAGGGAACAGCAGACTGTGTTGTGGCAGGTAGCAAGTAGATCAGTGAGTTAGCACACTGGCTGCATGATCTGGAGATTGTGGGTTCAAAGTCAAACCCCACTCAAATCATTACTTGCCAAAATCTGCCATTGACCCCCATTCTGAATTTCTCAAATTGAAAAGCACTATATTTCTAAAACTATGAAACATTTCAAAGATTCCTTTTCAGGCAAACATGTCCACCCTAAGATGAACCTAAATAGGTTTGAATGGGGTTTCTAGGTGTAAGTATGTAGGACTAGTAGCATGCCAAAGTTTGTGCTATTGCCATTGGGAATGCATTGGGCGTTTAAGTTAAATAACTCAGAAACTACAAAACATTTCAAAGTAAAAAGTTACAGCATGTGTCTCCACAGTAAGCTGAATTATAAAAAGTGTGAATGGAGTTTCTAGGTGAAAGTGCTTTTTTGACGTGCCAATATCTGCCATTGAGCCCCATTGTAAATGTCTCAAATTTGAAAGCACTATATTTCTAAAACGATGAAACATTTCAAAGATTCCTTTTCAGGCAAACATGTCCACCGTAAGATGAACCTAAATAGGTTTGAATGGGGTTTCTAGGTGTAAGTATGTAGGACTAGTAGCATGCCAAAGTTTGTGCTATTGCCATTGGGAATGCATTGGGCGTTTAAGTTAAATAACTCAGAAACTACAAAACATTTCAAAGTAAAAAGTTACAGCATGTGTCTCCACAGTAAGCTGAATTATAAAAAGTGTGAATGGAGTTTCTAGGTGAAAGTGCTTTTTTGACGTGCCAATATCTGCCATTGAGCCCCATTGTAAATGTCTCAAATTTGAAAGCACTATATTTCTAAAACGATGAAACATTTCAAAGATTCCTTTTCAGGCAAACATGTCCACCGTAAGATGAACCTAAATAGGTTTGAATGGGGTTTCTAGGTGTAAGTATGTAGGACTAGTAGCATGCCAAAGTTTGTGCTATTGCCATTGGGAATGCATTGGGCGTTTAACTTAAATAACTCAGAAACTACAAAACATTTCAAAGTAAAAAGTTCCAGCATGTGTCTCCACAGGAAGCTGAATTAGAAAACGTGTGAATGGAGTTTCTAGGTGAAAGTGATTTTTTGACGTGCCACTATGCCATTATACATTTCTCAAATTTAAAGCACTATATTTCTAAAACTATGAAACATTTCAAAGATTCCTTTTCAGGCAAACATGTCCACCGTAAGATGAACCTAAATAGGTTTGAATGGGGTTTCTAGGTGTAAGTATGTAGGACTAGTAGCATGCCAAAGTTTGTGCTATTGCCATTGGGAATGCATTGGGCGTTTAAGTTAAATAACTCAGAAACTACAAAACATTTCAAAGTAAAAAGTTACAGCATGTGTCTCCACAGTAAGCTGAATTATAAAAAGTGTGAATGGAGTTTCTAGGTGAAAGTGCTTTTTTGACGTGCCAATATCTGCCATTGAGCCCCATTGTAAATGTCTCAAATTTGAAAGCACTATATTTCTAAAACGATGAAACATTTCAAAGATTCCTTTTCAGGCAAACATGTCCACCGTAAGATGAACCTAAATAGGTTTGAATGGGGTTTCTAGGTGTAAGTATGTAGGACTAGTAGCATGCCAAAGTTTGTGCTATTGCCATTGGGAATGCATTGGGCGTTTAACTTAAATAACTCAGAACCTACAAAACATTTCAAAGTAAAAAGTTCCAGCATGTGTCTCCACAGGAAGCTGAATTAGAAAACGTGTGAATGGAGTTTCTAGGTGAAAGTGATTTTTTGACGTGCCACTATGCCATTATACATTTCTCAAATTTAAAGCACTATATTTCTAAAACTATGAAACATTTCAAAGATTCCTTTTCAGGCAAACATGTCCACCGTAAGATGAACCTAAATTGGTTTGAATGGGGATTCTAGGTGTAAGTATGTAGGGTCAGGGGACCTTAGTATAATTGCCTTATTTGAATCTGAATCCAACATATAAAAAACGTATTTGTGATTTTTGTTCGTTTAATTTGCTAGTTTTTCCTTTTTTTGTTCAGAATTGAAAAATGGGAAAACCCTAAACGAAAAATCACAAAAACTGGTCAAGGGACCTTAGTATAAGTATGTTTGTTCAATTTAATCCAGCAAAAAGAAAATTGCTATTTTTTTCCTTTTTTTGTTCAGAATTGAAAAATGGGAAAACACTAAACGAAAAATCACAAAAATGGTGGTGCCTTAGTATAATTCTGTTCAGATTTAAAAATGTGAAAACTCGAAGCCAAAACCCAGCTTTTAAAAGCTGCGTCAAAGTTGAGTTTTCAGGAGAAAAAAAGCACGCAAAAAAAAGCTGTTCATTCCAAGCTTCAAAACGAAAAAGCTGGTATACATAGAGATAACATGGGAGCACGAAGCAAGAAGCTGCTTCTTGATTATGCCTTTGGTTTTTTTGCATTACTGATTGTTACCCGTTTCCTTTCTTGTCAGTTAAAAATTATCATTCATCATCACTTCCATCTTGTCCATCACCTAACCCTAACCCTAACCCTAACCCTAGTTGTCTGGTACCAAATTGGTTACCATTATGGTACCAGAACAAAAACAAAAAAAAAGCAGTGTGAATTGTCTGGAACCAGTGGCGCAGTGTGTTAGAACGCTGCCACATGATCGGGAGATGGTGAGTTCAAACCCCACTCAAGTCTTTACTTTCAAGACCGATTTCAGAAGAAGAAAAGCAAAACAAAAGCAGTGTGAATTGTCTGGAACCAGTGGTGCAGTGTGTTAGAACGCTGCCACATGATCGGGAGATGGTTAGTTCAAACCCCACTCAAGTCTTTACTTTCAAGACCGATTTCAGAAGAAGAAAAGCAACACAAAAGCAGTGTGAATTATCTTGAACCAGTGTTGCATTATGTTAGAACGCTCCCACATGATCGGGAGATGGTGAGTTCAAACCCCACTCAAGTCTTTACTTTCAAGACCGATTTCAGAAGAAGAAAAGCAACACAAAAGCACTGTGAATTTTCTTGAACCAGTGGAGCATTGTGTTAGAACGCTCCCACATGATCGGGAGATGGTGAGTTCAAACCCCACTCAAGTCTTTACTTTCAAGACCGATTTCAGAAGAAGAAAAGCAACACAAAAGCAGTGTGAATTATCTTGAACCAGTGGAGCAGTGTGTTATAACGCTCCCACATGATCGGGAGAGGGTGAGTTCAAACCCCACTCAAGTCTTTACTTTCAAGACCGATTTCAGAAGAAGAAAACCAACAAAAAAGCAGTTGAATTGTCTGGAACCAGTGGCGCAGTGTGTTAGGACACTGCCACATGATCGGGAGATGGTGAGTTCAAACCCCACTCAAGTCTTTACTTCAAGACCGATTTCAGAAGAAGAAAACCAACGACCTATCAACCAACACATTCAAAGGCATATCAATCCCATTAATCCATTTTCTTATCAAGTTGAAGGCATCCCGGATTTTGTTGAGGGTGGGTTGGGTGTTTCACGGTTTCTCATCAACTCCATGTTAAATCACCCAATTACCCCCCAACGGACACTAGCCATAACCCTAACCCTAACCTTAACCCTAACCCTAACCCTAGTTGTCTGGTACCAGATTGGTTACCATATAGTACCAGAACAAAACAAACAAGAAAGCAGTGTGAATTGTCTGGAACCAGTGGCGCAGTGTGTTAGAACGCTCCCACATGATCGGGAGATGGTGAGTTCAAACCCCACTCAAGTCTTTACTTTCAAGACCGATTTCAGAAGAAGAAAAGCAACACAAAAGCAGTGTGAATTATCTAGAACCAGTAGAGCAGTGTGTTAGAACGCTCCCACATGATCGGGAGATGGTGAGTTCAAATCCCACTCAAGTCTTTACGTTCAAGACCGATTTCAGAAGAAGAAAACCAACAAAAAAGCAGTTGAATTGTCTGGAACCAGTGGCGCAGTGTGTTAGGACACTGCCACATGATCGGGAGAGGGTGAGTTCAAACCCCACTCAAGTCTTTACTTTCAAGACCGATTTCAGAAGAAGAAAACCAACGACCTATCAACCAACACATTCAAAGGCATATCAATCCCATTAATCCGTTTTCTTATCAAGTTGAAGGCATCCCGGATTTTGTTGAGGGTGGGTTGGGTGTTTCACGGTTTCTCATCAACTCCATGTTAAATCACCCAATTACCCCCCAACGGACACTAGCCATAACCCTAACCCTAACCCTAACCCTAACCCTAACCCTAGTTGTCTGGTACCAGATTGGTTACCATATAGTACCAGAACAAAACAAACAAGAAAGCAGTGTGAATTGTCTGGAACCAGTGGCGCAGTGTGTTAGAACGCTGCCACATGATCGGGAGAGGGTGAGTTCAAACACCACTCAAGTCTTTACTTTCAAGACCGATTTCAGAAGAAGAAAAGCAACACAAAAGCAGTGTGAATTATCTTGAACCAGTAGAGCAGTGTGTTAGAACGCTCCCACATGATCGGGAGATGGTGAGTTCAAATCCCACTCAAGTCTTTACGTTCAAGACCGATTTCAGAAGAAGAAAACCAACAAAAAAGCAGTTGAATTGTCTGGAACCAGTGGCGCAGTGTGTTAGGACACTGCCACATGATCAGGAGATGGTGAGTTCAAACCCCACTCAAGTCTTTACTTTCAAGACCAATTTCAGAAGAAGAAAACCAACGACCTATCAACCAACACATTCAAAGGCATATCAATCCCATTAATCCGTTTTCTTATCAAGTTGAAGGCATCCCGGATTTTGTTGAGGGTGGGTTGGGTGTTTCACGGTTTCTCATCAACTCCATGTTAAATCACCCAATTACCCCCCAACGGACACTAGCCATAACCCTAACCCTTACCCTAACCCTAACCCTAACCCTAACCCTAGTTGTGTTACCAGATTGGTTACCATATGGTACCAGAACAAAAGAAAAAACAAGAAAGCAGTGTGAATTATCTGGAACCAGTGGCGCAGTGTGTTAGAACGCTGCCACATGATCGGGAGATGGTGAGTTCAAACCCCACTCAAGTCTTTACTTTCAAGACCGATTTCAGAAGAAGAAAACCAACAAAAAAGCAGTGTGAATTGTCTGGAACCAGTGGCGCAGTGTGATAGAACCCTCCCACATGATCGGGAGATGGTGAGTTCAAACCCCACTCAAGTCTTTACTTTCAAGACCGATTTCAGAAGAAGAAAACCAACAAAAAAGCAGTTGAATTGTCTGGAACCAGTGGTGCAGTTTGTTAGGACGCTGCCACATTATCGGGAGATGGTGAGTTCAAACCCCACGCAAGTCTTTACTTTCAAGACCGATTTCAGAAGAAGAAAACCAACAAAAAAGCAGTTTAATTGTCTGGAACCAGTGGCGCAGTGTGTTAGGACGCTGCCACATGTTCGGGAGATGGTGAGTTCAAACCCCACTCAAGTCTTTACTTTCAAGACCGATTTCAGAAGAAGAAAAGCAACACAAAAGTAGTGTGAATTATCTTGAACCAGTAGAGCAGTGTGTTAGAACGCTCCCACATGATCGGGAGATGGTGAGTTCAAATCCCACTCAAGTCTTTACGTTCAAGACCGATTTCAGAAGAAGAAAACCAACAAAAAAGCAGTTGAATTGTCTGGAACCAGTGGCGCAGTGTGTTAGGACACTGCCACATGATCAGGAGATGGTGAGTTCAAACCCCACTCAAGTCTTTACTTTCAAGACCAATTTCAGAAGAAGAAAACCAACGACCTATCAACCAACACATTCAAAGGCATATCAATCCCATTAATCCGTTTTCTTATCAAGTTGAAGGCATCCCGGATTTTGTTGAGGGTGGGTTGGGTGTTTCACGGTTTCTCATCAACTCCATGTTAAATCACCCAATTACCCCCCAACGGACACTAGCCATAACCCTAACCCTAACCCTAACCCTAACCCTAACCCTAGTTGTCTGGTACCAGATTGGTTACCATATAGTACCAGAACAAAACAAACAAGAAAGCAGTGTGAATTGTCTGGAACCAGTGGCGCAGTGTGTTAGAACGCTGCCACATGATCGGGAGAGGGTGAGTTCAAACACCACTCAAGTCTTTACTTTCAAGACCGATTTCAGGAGAAGAAAACAAAAAAAAAGCAGTTGAATTGACTGGAACCAGTGGCGCAGTGTGTTATGACACCGCCACATGATCAGGAGATGGTGAGTTCAAACACCACTCAAGTCTTTACTTTCAAGACCGATTTCAGATGAAGAAAACCAACAAAAAGCAGTGTGAATTGTCTGGAACCAGTGGCGCTGTGTGATAGAACCCTCCCACATGATCGGGAGATGGTGAGTTCAAACCCCACTCAAGTCTTTACTTTCAAGACCGGTTTCAGAAGAAGAAAACCAACAAAAAAGCAGTTGAATTGTCTGGAACCAGTGGCGCTGTGTGATAGAACCCTCCCACATGATCGGGAGATGGTGAGTTCAAACCCCACTCAAGTCTTTACTATCAAGACCGGTTTCAGAAGAAGAAAACCAACAAAAAAGCAGTTGAATTGTCTGGAACCAGTGGCGCAGTGTGTTAGGACGCTGCCAAATGAACGGGAGATGGTGAGTTCAAACCCAACTCAAGTCTTTACTTTCAAGACCGATTTCAGAAGAAGAAAACCAACAAAAAAGCAGTTGAATTGTCTGGAACCAGTGGTGCAGTTTGTTAGGACGCTGCCACATTATCGGGAGATGGTGAGTTCAAACCCCACGCAAGTCTTTACTTTCAAGACCGATTTCAGAAGAAGAAAACCAACAAAAAAGCAGTTTAGTTGTCTGGAACCAGTGGCGCAGTGTGTTAGGACGCTGCCACATGATCGGGAGATGGTGAGTTCAAACCCCACTCAAGTCTTTACTTTCAAGACCGATTTCAGAAGAAGAAAACCAACAAAAAAGCAGTTGAATTGTCTGGAACCAGTGGCGCAGTGTGTTAGGACGCTGCCAAATGATCGGGAGATGGTGAGTTCAAACCCCACTCAAGTCTTTACTTTCAAGACCGATTTCAGAAGAAGAAAACCAACAAAAAAGCAGTGTGAATTGTCTGGAACCAGTGGCGCAGTGTGATAGCACCCTCCCACATGATCGGGAGATGGTGAGTTCAAACCCCACTCAAGTCTTTACTTTCAAGACCGATTTCAGAAGAAGAAAACCAACAAAAAAGCAGTTGAATTGTCTGGAACCAGTGGCGCAGTGTGTTAGGACGCTGCCAAATGATCGGGAGATCGTGAGTTCAAACCCCACTCAAGTCTTTACTTTCAAGACCGATTTCAGAAGAAGAAAACCAACAAAAAAGCAGTTGAATTGTCTGGAACCAGTGGTGCAGTTTGTTAGGACGCTGCCACATTATCGGGAGATGGTGAGTTCAAACCCCACGCAAGTCTTTACTTTCAAGACCGATTTCAGAAGAAGAAAACCAACAAAAAAGCAGTTGAATTGTCTGGAACCAGTGGCGCAGTGTGTTAGGACGCTGCCACATGATCGGGAGATGGTGAGTTCAAACCCCACTCAAGTCTTTACTTTCAAGACCGATTTCAGAAGAAGAAAACCAACAAAAAAGCAGTGTGAATTGTCTGGAACCAGTGGCGCAGTGTGATAGAACTCTCCCACATGATCGGGAGATGTTGAGTTCAAACCCCACTCAAGTCTTTACTTTCAAGACCGATTTCAGAAGAAGAAAACCAACAAAAAAGCAGTTGAATTGTCTGGAACCAGTGGCGCAGTGTGTTAGGACGCTGACAAATGATCGGGAGATGGTGAGTTCAAACCCCACTCAAGTCTTTACTTTCAAGACCGATTTCAGAAGAAGAAAAGCAACACAAAAGCAGTGTGAATTATCTTGAACCAGTGGAGCAGTGTGTTAGAACGCTCCCACATGATCGGGAGATGGTGAGTTCAAACCCCACTCAAGTCTTTACTTTCAAGACCGATTTCAGAAGAAGAAAACCAACAAAAAAGCAGTTGAATTGTCTGGAACCAGTGGCGCAGTGTGTTAGGACGCTGCCACATGATCGGGAGATGGTGAGTTCAAACCCCACTCAAGTCTTTACTTTCAAGACCGAATTCAGAAGAAGAAAACCAACAAAAAAGCAGTTGAGTTGTCTGGAACCAGTGGCGCAGTGTGTTAGGACGCTGCCACATGATCGGGAGATGGTGAGTTCAAACCCCACTCAAGTCTTTACTTTCAAGACCGATTTCAGAAGAAGAAAACCAACAAACAAGCAGTGTGAATTGTCTGGACCCAGTGGCTCAGTGTGTTAGGACGCTGCCACATGATCAGGAGATGGTGGGTTCAAACCCCACTCAAGTTCAAACAAAAAAATAAAGGTCCAGGGTGCAATCTCACCCCAGTCTTTACTGTGACACTTTGCTTTCCACACTGACATCAAGTAGCACAGAAAAGCTGTGTTGTAGTAACCATCAGTTAGCTCAGTGTGATGAGAGGCTGTCCTTGGGAGCCACAGGTCCAGGGTTCAAATCCCACATTAGGCATAACTGTGACACTTTGCTTTGCACACTGATTTCCTGAAGGACAACTTTAAAGCAGCCCAGAAATTCACCATGATTGTGTGCCGTTAAGTGGCCCAGCGGATAAGTCAGATGATATCCGTAGTATACCTAGTAGAAGTGTGCCGGTTCAAACCCGACATACTCCTAGTAGGCGGTGATGGTTCAAATCACTGACACCTAGAGTAGGAGTGGCCCTGTGGATAAATCAGATGATATCCGTAGAATACCTAGTAGAAGTATGCCGGCCGACATACTTCTACTAGGATGGTGCTAGTTCAAATCACCTACAGTAAGTAGGAGTGTGTGCAGTTAAGTGGCCTGGTGGATAAATCAGATAATATCCATAGAATACCTAGTAGAAGTCTGCCGGTTCAAACCCGACATAGGATGGTGCTGGTTCAAATCACCATCACCTAGAGTAGGTAGGACCATGTGCCATTAATTGGCCCGGTGGATAAATCAGATAATATCTGTAGAATACCTAGTGGGATGGTGCTGGTTCAAATCACCATCACCTAGAGTAGGTAGGACTGTGTGCCGTTAATTGGCCCAGTGATTAAATCAGATAATATCCGTAGAATACCTAGTGGGATGGTGCTGGTTCAAATCACCATCACCTAGAGTAGGTAGGGGGTCAGGTAAGAGTATGTAGGGGCAGAGTAGGTTGAGGTGTAGATAGGGGGAGAGTAGGCGAGGGTTGGTCAGTTAGGTGGAGGAGTAGGTGAGGGGGGTAAGGTAGGGGAAGATTAGGCGAGGGGGGGGCAGGCAGGGGGAGAGTAGGCGAGGGGGGCCAGGCAGGGGGAGAGTAGGAGAGGAGAGGAGGGAGGCCAGGCAGGGGGAGAGTAGGCGAGGGGGGAGGCCAGGCAGGGGTAGGGTAGGAGAGGGGGGAGGCCAGGCAGGGGGAGAGTAGGTGAGGGGGGAGGCCAGGCAGGGGGAGAGTAGGAGAGGAGGGAGGCCAGCCAGGGGGAGAGTAGGAGAGGAGAGGAGGGAGGCCAGGCAGGGGGAGAGTAGGCGAGGGGGGAGGCCAGGCAGGGGTAGGGTAGGAGAAGGGGGAGGCCAGGCAGGGGGAGAGTAGGCGAGGGGGGAGGCTAGGCAGGAGGAGAGGCCAGGCAGGGGGAGAGTAGGAGAGGAGGGAGGCCAGGCAGGGGGGCTCTTCCTATTTTTTTATTTTATTTTTTTTAGAAAAAATAAAAAATAAAAAAATTATAATAAATTATTTAAAATATATTTTTTAACTTATTTACTAATTGTAAAAAAAAAAAAAAAGTCAGGAAGACCCCTGCCTGTCCTCCCTCTCCTACTCTCCCCCTGCCTGGCCTCCCTCCTCTCCTACTCTCCCCCTGCCTGGCCTCCCCCCTCGCCTACTCTCCCCCTGCCTGGCCCCCCTCGCCTACTCTCCCCCCTCGCCTACTCTCCCCCTGCCTGGCCTCCCTCCTCTCCTCTCCTACTCTCCCCCTGCCTGGCCTCCCTCCTCTCCTACTCTCCCCCTGCCTGGCCCCCCTCGCCTACTCTCCCCTGCCTGCCCCCCCCTCGCCTAATCTTCCCCTACCTTACCCCCCTCACCTACTCCTCCACCTAACTGACCAACCCTCGCCTACTCTCCCCCTATCTACACCTCAACCTACTCTGCCCCTACATACTCTTACCTGACCCCCTACCTACTCTAGGTGACGGTGATTTGAACCAGCACCATCCCACTAGGTATTCTATGGATATTATCTGATTTAACCACCGGGCCAATTAACGGCACACAGTCCTACCTACTCTAGGTGATGGTGATTTGAACCAGCACCATCCCACTAGGTATTCTACGGATATTATCTGATTTAATCACCGGGCCAATTAACGGCACACAGTCCTACCTACTCTAGGTGATGGTGATTTGAACCAGCACCATCCCACTAGGTATTCTACAGATATTATCTGATTTATCCACCGGGCCAATTAACGGCACACGGTCCTACCTACTCTAGGTGATGGTGATTTGAACCAGCACCATCCTATGTCGGGTTTGAACCGGCAGACTTCTACTAGGTATTCTATGGATATTATCTGATTTATCCACCAGGCCACTTAACTGCACACACTCCTACTTACTGTAGGTGATTTGAACTAGCACCATCCTAGTAGGAGTATGTCGGCCGGCATACTTCTACTAGGTATTCTACGGATATCATCTGATTTATCCACAGGGCCACTCCTACTCTAGGTGTCAGTGATTTGAACCATCACCGCCTACTAGGAGTATGTCGGGTTTGAACCGGCACACTTCTACTAGGTATACTACGGATATCATCTGACTTATCCGCTGGGCCACTTAACGGCACACAATCATGGTGAATTTCTGGGCTGCTTTAAAGTTGTCCTTCAGGAAATCAGTGTGCAAAGCAAAGTGTCACAGTTATGCCTAATGTGGGATTTGAACCCTGGACCTGTGGCTCCCAAGGACAGCCTCTCATCACACTGAGCTAACTGATGGTTACTACAACACAGCTTTTCTGTGCTACTTGATGTCAGTGTGGAAAGCAAAGTGTCACAGTAAAGACTGGGGTGGGATTGCACCCTGGACCTTTATTTTTTTGTTTGAACTTGAGTGGGGTTTGAACCCACCATCTCCTGATCATGTGGCAGCGTCCTAACACACTGAGCCACTGGGTCCAGACAATTCACACTGCTTGTTTGTTGGTTTTCTTCTTCTGAAATCGGTCTTGAAAGTAAAGACTTGAGTGGGGTTTGAACTCACCATCTCCCGATCATGTGGCAGCGTCCTAACACACTGCGCCACTGGTTCCAGACAATTCAACTGCTTTTGTGTTGCTTTTCTTCTTCTGAAATCGGTCTTGAAAGTAAAGACTTGAGTGGGGTTTGAACTCACCATCTCCCGATCATTTGTCAGCGTCCTAACACACTGCGCCACTGGTTCCAGACAATTCAACTGCTTTTTTGTTGGTTTTCTTCTTCTGAAATCGGTCTTGAAAGTAAAGACTTGAGTGGGGTTTGAACTCACCATCTCCCGATCATGTGGGAGGGTTCTATCACACTGCGCCACTGGTTCCAGACAATTCACACTGCTTTTTTGTTGGTTTTCTTCTTCTGAAATCGGTCTTGAAAGTAAAGAGTGGGGTTTGAACTCACCATCTCCCGATCATGTGGCAGCGTCCTAACACACTGCGCCACTGGTTCCAGACAATTAAACTGCTTTTTTGTTGGTTTTCTTCTTCTGAAATCGGTCTTGAAAGTAAAGACTTGCGTGGGGTTTGAACTCACCATCTCCCGATAATGTGGCAGCGTCCTAACAAACTGCACCACTGGTTCCAGACAATTCAAGTGCTTTTTTGTTGGTTTTCTTCTTCTGAAATCGGTCTTGAAAGTAAAGACTTGAGTGGGGTTTGAACTCACCATCTCACGATCATTTGGCAGCGTCCTAACACACTGCGCCACTGGTTCCAGACAACTAAACTGCTTTTTTGTTGGTTTTCTTCTTCTGAAATCGGTCTTGAAAGTAAAGACTTGCGTGGGGTTTGAACTCACCATCTCCCGATAATGTGGCAGCGTCCTAACAAACTGCACCACTGGTTCCAGACAATTCAACTGCTTTTTTGTTGGTTTTCTTCTTCTGAAATCGGTCTTGAAAGTAAAGACTTGAGTTGGGTTTGAACTCACCATCTCCCGATCATTTGGCAGCGTCCTAACACACTGCGCCACTGGTTCCAGACAATTCAACTGCTTTTTTGTTGGTTTTCTTCTTCTGAAACCGGTCTTGAAAGTAAAGACTTGAGTGGGGTTTGAACTCACCATCTCCCGATCATGTGGGAGGGTTCTATCACACAGCGCCACTGGTTCCAGACAATTCAACTGCTTTTTTGTTGGTTTTCTTCTTCTGAAACCGGTCTTGAAAGTAAAGACTTGAGTGGGGTTTGAACTCACCATCTCCCGATCATGTGGGAGGGTTCTATCACACAGCGCCACTGGTTCCAGACAATTCACCCTGCTTTTTTGTTGGTTTTCTTCATCTGAAATCGGTCTTGAAAGTAAAGACTTGAGTGGTGGTTGAACTCACCATCTCCTGATCATGTGGCGGTGTCATAACACACTGCGCCACTGGTTCCAGTCAATTCAACTGCTTTTTTTTGGTTTTCTTCTTCTGAAATCGGTCTTGAAAGTAAAGACTTGAGTGGTGTTTGAACTCACCCTCTCCCGATCATGTGGCAGCGTTCTAACACACTGCGCCACTGGTTCCAGACAATTCACACTGCTTTCTTGTTTGTTTTGTTCTGGTACTATATGGTAACCAATCTGGTACCAGACAACTAGGGTTAGGGTTAGGGTTAGGGTTAGGGTTAGGGTTATGGCTAGTGTCCGTTGGGGGGTAATTGGTTGATTTAACATGGAGTTGATGAGAAACCGTGAAACACCCAACCCACCCTCAACAAAATCCGGGATGCCTTCAACTTGATAAGAAAACGGATTAATGGGATTGATATGCCTTTGAATGTGTTGGTTGATAGGTCGTTGGTTTTCTTCTTCTGAAATCGGTCTTGAAAGTAAAGACTTGAGTGGGGTTTGAACTCACCCTCTCCCGATCATGTGGCAGTGTCCTAACACACTGCGCCACTGGTTCCAGACAATTCAACTGCTTTTTTGTTGGTTTTCTTCTTCTGAAATCGGTCTTGAACGTAAAGACTTGAGTGGGATTTGAACTCACCATCTCCCGATCATGTGGGAGCGTTCTAACACACTGCTCTACTGGTTCAAGATAATTCACACTGCTTTTGTGTTGCTTTTCTTCTTCTGAAATCGGTCTTGAAAGTAAAGACTTGAGTGGGGTTTGAACTCACCATCTCCCGATCATGTGGGAGCGTTCTAACACACTGCGCCACTGGTTCCAGACAATTCACACTGCTTTCTTGTTTGTTTTGTTCTGGTACTATATGGTAACCAATCTGGTACCAGACAACTAGGGTTAGGGTTAGGGTTAGGGTTAGGGTTATGGCTAGTGTCCGTTGGGGGGTAATTGGGTGATTTAACATGGAGTTGATGAGAAACCGTGAAACACCCAACCCACCCTCAACAAAATCCGGGATGCCTTCAACTTGATAAGAAAATGGATTAATGGGATTGATATGCCTTTGAATGTGTTGGTTGATAGGTCGTTGGTTTTCTTCTTCTGAAATCGGTCTTGAAAGTAAAGACTTGAGTGTGTTTTGAACTCACCATCTCCCGATCATGTGGGAGCGTTCTAACACACTGCACCACTGGTTCCAGACAATTCACCCTGCTTTTTTGTTGGTTTTCTTCTTCTGAAATTGGTCTTGAAAGTAAAGACTTCAGTGGGGTTTGAACTCACCATCTCCCGATCATGTGGCAGCGTCCTAACACACTGCGGCACTGGTTCCAGACAATTCATCTGCTTTTTTGTTGGTTTTCTTCTTCTGAAATCGGTCTTGAAAGTAAAGACTTGAGTGGGGTTTGTACTCACCATCTCCAGGTCATGTGGGAGCGTTCTAACACACTGCGCCACTGGTTCCAGACAATTCACACTGCTTTTTTGTTGGTTTTCTTCTTCTGAAATCGGCCTCTAAAGTAAAGACTTGAGTGGGGTTTGAACTCACCATCTCCCGATCATGTGGCAGCGTTCTAACACACTGCGCCACTGGTTCCAGACAATTCACCCTGCTTTCTTGTTTGTTTTGTTCTGGTACCATATGGTAACCAATCTGGTAACTAGGGTTAGGGTTAGGGTTAGGGTTAGGGTTAGGGTTAGGGCTAGTGTCCGTTGGGGGGTAATTGTGTGATTTAACATGGAGTTGATGAGAAACCGTGAAACACCCAACCCACCCTCAACAAAATCCGGGATGCCTTCAACTTGATAAGAAAATAGATTTATGTGATTGATATGCCTTTGAATGTGTTGGTTGATAGGTCGTTGGTTTTCTTCTTCTGAAATCGGTCTTGAAAGTAAAGACTTGAGTGGGGTTTGAACTCACCACCTCCCGATCATGTGGCAGCGTCCTAACACACTGCGCCACTAGTTCCAGACAATTCACACTGCTTTTTTGTTGGTTTTCTTCTTCTGAAATCGGTCTTGAAAGTAAAGACTTGAGTGGGGTTTGAACTCACCATCTCCCGATCATGTGGCAGTGTCCTAAGACACTGCGCCACTGGTTCCAGACAATTCAACTGCTTTTTTGTTGGTTTTGTTCTGGTACCATATGGTAACCAATCTGGTACCAGACAACTAGGGTAGGGTTAGGGTTAGGGTTAGGTGATGGACAAGATGGAAGTGATGATGAATGATAATTTTAACTGACAAGAAAGGAAATGGGTAACAATCAGTAGTGCAAAAAAACCAAAGGCATAATCAAGCAGCTTCTTGCTTCGTGCTCCCATCTCTATGTATACCAGCTTTTTCGTTTTGAAGCTTGGAATGAACAGCTTTTTTTGCGTGCTTTTTTTCTCCTGAAAACTCAACTTTGAGGCAGCTTTTAAAAGCTGGGTTTTGGCTTCGAGTTTTCACATTTTTCAAATCTGAACAAAAAAAAGGAAAAAAATAGCAAATTTCTGTTTGCTGGACTCAAACAGAATTATAATAAGGCACCACCATTTTTGTGATTTTTCGGTTAGTGTTTTCCCATTTTTCAATTCTGAACAAAAAAAGGAAAAAAATAGCAATTTTCTTTTTGCCGGATTAAATTGAACAAACATACTTATACTAAGGTCCCTTGACCAGTTTTTGTGATTTTTCGTTTAGCGTTTTCCCATTTTTTCAATTCTGAACAAAAAAAGGAAAAACTAGCAAATTGCTGTTTGCTGGAATCAAATTAAAAGAAAAAAAATCACAAATATGTTTTTTATATGTTGGATTCAGATTCAAAAGAGGCAATTATACTAAGGTCCCCTGACCATGTAGGACTAGTAGCATGCCAAAGTTATAATTTTTTTCGGACGGCATACTATAGCATGTCGTTTTTCGTGATTTTGGACTATTTGAAAAAAAGATGAAAATCATGAAAAAACGACATACTATAGTTCATGGTTTCGGACGGCATACTATAGCATGTCGTTTTTCTGGATTTTGGAAAACGACGAAAAAAGCACTATATTTCTAAAACTATGAAACATTTCAAAGATTCCTTTTCAGGCAAACATGTCCACCCTAAGATGAACCTAAATAGGTTTGAATGGGGTTTCTAGGTGTAAGTATGTAGGACTAGTAGCATGCCAAAGTTTGTGCTATTGCCATTGGGAATGCATTGGGCGTTTAAGTTAAATAACTCAGAAACTACAAAACATTTCAAAGTAAAAAGTTCCAGCATGTGTCTCCACAGTAAGCTGAATTATAAAAAGTGTGAATGGAGTTTCTAGGTGAAAGTGCTTTTTTGACGTGCCAATATCTGCCATTGAGCCCCATTGTAAATGTCTCAAATTTGAAAGCACTATATTTCTAAAACGATGAAACATTTCAAAGATTCCTTTTCAGGCAAACATGTCCACCGTAAGATGAACCTAAATAGGTTTGAATGGGGTTTCTAGGTGTAAGTATGTAGGACTAGTAGCATGCCAAAGTTTGTGCTATTGCCATTGGGAATGCATTGGGCGTTTAAGTTAAATAACTCAGAAACTACAAAACATTTCAAAGTAAAAAGTTCCAGCATGTGTCTCCACAGTAAGCTGAATTATAAAACGTGTGAATGGAGTTTCTAGGTGAAAGTGATTTTTTGACGTGCCACTATGCCATTATAAATTTCTCAAATTTAAAGCACTATATTTCTAAAACTATGAAACATTTCAAAGATTCCTTTTCAGGCAAACATGTCCACCGTAAGATGAACCTGAATAGGTTTGAATGGGGATTCTAGGTGTAAGTATGTAAGACTAGTAGCATGCCAAAGTTATAATTTTTTTCGGACGGCATACTATAGCATGTCGTTTTTCGTGATTTTGGACTATTTGAAAAAAAGATGAAAATCATGAAAAAACGAAATACTATAGTTCATGGTTTCGGACGGCATACTATAGCATGTCGTTTTTCATGATTTTGGAGGATTTGAAAAAAATATGAAAATCATGAAAAAACGACATACTATAGTCCATGGTTTGGGACGGCATAATATATTTTGTCATATTTTCATGATTTTGGGACACTATGTCAGAGCCAGGACTTGAACCTGCAGCCTCCTGATTCCCAGGCAGGCTCTGTACCCAGTGAGCCACTGTGCATGGTGTTCTTAAAAGGCCGAATAGATAATGACAGAAGATCCAGAGACCTGTTTCCATTGTGGTTCATAAACATTCGAACGTCTAGAGATAAACAACAGCAAAAGAAAGAATAGACAAATCTCCTGTTATTTTATTTTTTGTATTTTATTTTTGTATCAATGTTGTACTCAAAGGGAACAGCAGACTGTGTTGTGGCAGGTAGCAAGTAGATCAGTGACTTAGCACACTGGCTGCATGATCTGGAGATTGTGGGTTCAAACCCCACTCAAATCATTACTTGCCAAAATCTGCCATTGACCCCCATTCTGAATTTCTCAAATTGAAAAGCACTATATTTCTAAAACTATGAAACATTTCAAAGATTCCTTTTCAGGCAAACATGTCCACCCTAAGATGAACCTAAATAGGTTTGAATGGGGTTTCTAGGTGTAAGTATGTAGGACTAGTAGCATGCCAAAGTTTGTGCTATTGCCATTGGGAATGCATTGGGCGTTTAAGTTAAATAACTCAGAAACTACAAAACATTTCAAAGTAAAAAGTTACAGCATGTGTCTCCACAGTAAGCTGAATTATAAAAAGTGTGAATGGAGTTTCTAGGTGAAAGTGCTTTTTTGACGTGCCAATATCTGCCATTGAGCCCCATTGTAAATGTCTCAAATTTGAAAGCACTATATTTCTAAAACGATGAAACATTTCAAAGATTCCTTTTCAGGCAAACATGTCCACCGTAAGATGAACCTAAATAGGTTTGAATGGGGTTTCTAGGTGTAAGTATGTAGGACTAGTAGCATGCCAAAGTTTGTGCTATTGCCATTGGGAATGCATTGGGCGTTTAAGTTAAATAACTCAGAAACTACAAAACATTTCAAAGTAAAAAGTTACAGCATGTGTCTCCACAGTAAGCTGAATTATAAAAAGTGTGAATGGAGTTTCTAGGTGAAAGTGCTTTTTTGACGTGCCAATATCTGCCATTGAGCCCCATTGTAAATGTCTCAAATTTGAAAGCACTATATTTCTAAAACGATGAAACATTTCAAAGATTCCTTTTCAGGCAAACATGTCCACCGTAAGATGAACCTAAATAGGTTTGAATGGGGTTTCTAGGTGTAAGTATGTAGGACTAGTAGCATGCCAAAGTTTGTGCTATTGCCATTGGGAATGCATTGGGCGTTTAACTTAAATAACTCAGAAACTACAAAACATTTCAAAGTAAAAAGTTCCAGCATGTGTCTCCACAGGAAGCTGAATTAGAAAACGTGTGAATGGAGTTTCTAGGTGAAAGTGATTTTTTGACGTGCCACTATGCCATTATACATTTCTCAAATTTAAAGCACTATATTTCTAAAACTATGAAACATTTCAAAGATTCCTTTTCAGGCAAACATGTCCACCGTAAGATGAACCTAAATAGGTTTGAATGGGGTTTCTAGGTGTAAGTATGTAGGACTAGTAGCATGCCAAAGTTTGTGCTATTGCCATTGGGAATGCATTGGGCGTTTAAGTTAAATAACTCAGAAACTACAAAACATTTCAAAGTAAAAAGTTACAGCATGTGTCTCCACAGTAAGCTGAATTATAAAAAGTGTGAATGGAGTTTCTAGGTGAAAGTGCTTTTTTGACGTGCCAATATCTGCCATTGAGCCCCATTGTAAATGTCTCAAATTTGAAAGCACTATATTTCTAAAACGATGAAACATTTCAAAGATTCCTTTTCAGGCAAACATGTCCACCGTAAGATGAACCTAAATAGGTTTGAATGGGGTTTCTAGGTGTAAGTATGTAGGACTAGTAGCATGCCAAAGTTTGTGCTATTGCCATTGGGAATGCATTGGGCGTTTAAGTTAAATAACTCAGAAACTACAAAACATTTCAAAGTAAAAAGTTACAGCATGTGTCTCCACAGTAAGCTGAATTATAAAAAGTGTGAATGGAGTTTCTAGGTGAAAGTGCTTTTTTGACGTGCCAATATCTGCCATTGAGCCCCATTGTAAATGTCTCAAATTTGAAAGCACTATATTTCTAAAACGATGAAACATTTCAAAGATTCCTTTTCAGGCAAACATGTCCACCGTAAGATGAACCTAAATAGGTTTGAATGGGGTTTCTAGGTGTAAGTATGTAGGACTAGTAGCATGCCAAAGTTTGTGCTATTGCCATTGGGAATGCATTGGGCGTTTAACTTAAATAACTCAGAAACTACAAAACATTTCAAAGTAAAAAGTTCCAGCATGTGTCTCCACAGGAAGCTGAATTAGAAAACGTGTGAATGGAGTTTCTAGGTGAAAGTGATTTTTTGACGTGCCACTATGCCATTATACATTTCTCAAATTTAAAGCACTATATTTCTAAAACTATGAAACATTTCAAAGATTCCTTTTCAGGCAAACATGTCCACCGTAAGATGAACCTAAATAGGTTTGAATGGGGTTTCTAGGTGTAAGTATGTAGGACTAGTAGCATGCCAAAGTTTGTGCTATTGCCATTGGGAATGCATTGGGCGTTTAAGTTAAATAACTCAGAAACTACAAAACATTTCAAAGTAAAAAGTTACAGCATGTGTCTCCACAGTAAGCTGAATTATAAAAAGTGTGAATGGAGTTTCTAGGTGAAAGTGCTTTTTTGACGTGCCAATATCTGCCATTGAGCCCCATTGTAAATGTCTCAAATTTGAAAGCACTATATTTCTAAAACGATGAAACATTTCAAAGATTCCTTTTCAGGCAAACATGTCCACCGTAAGATGAACCTAAATAGGTTTGAATGGGGTTTCTAGGTGTAAGTATGTAGGACTAGTAGCATGCCAAAGTTTGTGCTATTGCCATTGGGAATGCATTGGGCGTTTAACTTAAATAACTCAGAAACTACAAAACATTTAAAAGTAAAAAGTTCCAGCATGTGTCTCCACAGGAAGCTGAATTAGAAAACGTGTGAATGGAGTTTCTAGGTGAAAGTGATTTTTTGACGTGCCACTATGCCATTATACATTTCTCAAATTTAAAGCACTATATTTCTAAAACTATGAAACATTTCAAAGATTCCTTTTCAGGCAAACATGTCCACCGTAAGATGAACCTAAATAGGTTTGAATGGGGATTCTAGGTGTAAGTATGTAGGACTAGTAGCATGCCAAAGTTATAATTTTTTTCGGACGGCATACTATAGCATGTCGTTTTTCGTGATTTTGGACTATTTGAAAAAAAGATGAAAATCATGAAAAAACGACATACTATAGTTCATGGTTTCGGACGGCATACTATAGCATGTCGTTTTTCATGATTTTGGAAAACGACGAAAAAAGCACTATATTTCTAAAACTATGAAACATTTCAAAGATTCCTTTTCAGGCAAACATGTCCACCCTAAGATGAACCTAAATAGGTTTGAATGGGGTTTCTAGGTGTAAGTATGTAGGACTAGTAGCATGCCAAAGTTTGTGCTATTGCCATTGGGAATGCATTGGGCGTTTAAGTTAAATAACTCAGAAACTACAAAACATTTCAAAGTAAAAAGTTCCAGCATGTGTCTCCACAGTAAGCTGAATTATAAAAAGTGTGAATGGAGTTTCTAGGTGAAAGTGATTTTTTGACGTGCCACTATGCCATTATAAATTTCTCAAATTCAAAGCACTATATTTCTAAAACTATGAAACATTTCAAAGATTCCTTTTCAGGCAAACATGTCCACCGTAAGATGAACCTAAATAGGTTTGAATGGGGATTCTAGGTGTAAGTATGTAGGACTAGTAGCATGCCAAAGTTATAATTTTTTTCGGATGGCATACTATAGCATGACGTTTTTCGTGATTTTGGACTATTTGAAAAAAAGATGAAAATCATGAAAAAACAACATACTATAGTCCATGGTTTGGGACGGCATAATATATTTTGTCATATTTTCATGATTTTGGGACACTGTGTCAGAGCCAGGACTTGAACCTGCAGCCTCCTGATTCCCAGGCAGGCTCTGTACCCAGTGAGCCACTGTGCATGCTGTTCTTAAAAGGCCGAATAGATAATGACAGAAGATCCAGAGACTTGTTTCCATTGTGGTTCATAAACATTTGAACGTCTAGAGATAAACAACAGCAAAAGAAACAATAGACAAATCTCCTGTTATTTTATTTTTTGTATTTTATTTTTGTATCAATGTTGTACTCAAAGGGAACAGCAGACTGTGTTGTGGCAGGTAGCAAGTAGATCAGTGACTTATCACACTGGCTGCATGATCTGGAGATTATGGGTTCAAACCCCACTCAAATCTTTACTTGCCAAAATCTGCCATTGACCCCCATTCTGAATTTCTCAAATTTAAAAGCACTATATTTCTAAAACTATGGAACATTTCAAAGTTTCCTTTTCAGGCAAACATGTCCACCCTAAGATGAACCTAAATAGGTTTGAATGGGGTTTCTAGGTGTAAGTATGTAGGACTAGTAGCATGCGAAAGTTTGTGCTATTGCCATTGGGAATGCATTGTGCGTTTAAGTTAAATAACTCAGAAACTACAAAACATTTCAAAGTAAAAAGTTCCAGCATGTGTCTCCACAGTAAGCTGAATTATAAAAAGTGTGAATGGAGTTTCTAGGTGAAAGTGCTTTTTTGACGTGCCAATATCTGCCATTGAGCCCCATTGTAAATGTCTCAAGTTTGAAAGCACTATATTTCTAAAACGATGAAACATTTCAAAGATTCCTTTTCAGGCAAACATGTCCACCGTAAGATGAACCTAAATAGGTTTGAATGGGGTTTCTAGGTGTAAGTATGTAGGACTAGTAGCATGCCAAAGTTTGTGCTATTGCCATTGGGAATGCATTGGGCGTTTAACTTAAATAACTCAGAAACTACAAAACATTTCAAAGTAAAAAGTTCCAGCATGTGTCTCCACAGGAAGCTGAATTAGAAAACGTGTGAATGGAGTTTCTAGGTGAAAGTGATTTTTTGACGTGCCACTATGCCATTATACATTTCTCAAATTTAAAGCACTATATTTCTAAAACTATGAAACATTTCAAAGATTCCTTTTCAGGCAAACATGTCCACCGTAAGATGAACCTAAATAGGTTTGAATGGGGTTTCTAGGTGTAAGTATGTAGGACTAGTAGCATGCCAAAGTTTGTGCTATTGCCATTGGGAATGCATTGGGCGTTTAAGTTAAATAACTCAGAAACTACAAAACATTTCAAAGTAAAAAGTTACAGCATGTGTCTCCACAGTAAGCTGAATTATAAAAAGTGTGAATGGAGTTTCTAGGTGAAAGTGCTTTTTTGACGTGCCAATATCTGCCATTGAGCCCCATTGTAAATGTCTCAAATTTGAAAGCACTATATTTCTAAAACGATGAAACATTTCAAAGATTCCTTTTCAGGCAAACATGTCCACCGTAAGATGAACCTAAATAGGTTTGAATGGGGTTTCTAGGTGTAAGTATGTAGGACTAGTAGCATGCCAAAGTTTGTGCTATTGCCATTGGGAATGCATTGGGCGTTTAACTTAAATAACTCAGAAACTACAAAACATTTCAAAGTAAAAAGTTCCAGCATGTGTCTCCACAGGAAGCTGAATTAGAAAACGTGTGAATGGAGTTTCTAGGTGAAAGTGATTTTTTGACGTGCCACTATGCCATTATACATTTCTCAAATTTAAAGCACTATATTTCTAAAACTATGAAACATTTCAAAGATTCCTTTTCAGGCAAACATGTCCACCGTAAGATGAACCTAAATAGGTTTGAATGGGGATTCTAGGTGTAAGTATGTAGGACTAGTAGCATGCCAAAGTTATAATTTTTTTCGGACGGCATACTATAGCATGTCGTTTTTCGTGATTTTGGACTATTTGAAAAAAAGATGAAAATCATGAAAAAACGACATACTATAGTTCATGGTTTCGGACGGCATACTATAGCATGTCGTTTTTCATGATTTTGGAAAACGACGAAAAAAGCACTATATTTCTAAAACTATGAAACATTTCAAAGATTCCTTTTCAGGCAAACATGTCCACCCTAAGATGAACCTAAATAGGTTTGAATGGGGTTTCTAGGTGTAAGTATGTAGGACTAGTAGCATGCCAAAGTTTGTGCTATTGCCATTGGGAATGCATTGGGCGTTTAAGTTAAATAACTCAGAAACTACAAAACATTTCAAAGTAAAAAGTTCCAGCATGTGTCTCCACAGTAAGCTGAATTATAAAAAGTGTGAATGGAGTTTCTAGGTGAAAGTGATTTTTTGACGTGCCAATATCTGCCATTGAGCCCCATTGTAAATGTCTCAAATTTGAAAGCACTATATTTCTAAAACGATGAAACATTTCAAAGATTCCTTTTCAGGCAAACATGTCCACCGTAAGATGAACCTAAATAGGTTTGAATGGGGTTTCTAGGTGTAAGTATGTAGGACTAGTAGCATGCCAAAGATTGTGCTATTGCCATTGGGAATGCATTGGGCGTTTAAGTTAAATAACTCAGAAACTACAAAACATTTCAAAGTAAAAAGTTCCAGCATGTGTCTCCACAGTAAGCTGAATTATAAAACGTGTGAATGGAGTTTCTAGGTGAAAGTGATTTTTTGACGTGCCACTATGCCATTATAAATTTCTCAAATTTAAAGCACTATATTTCTAAAACTATGAAACATTTCAAAGATTCCTTTTCAGGCAAACATGTCCACCGTAAGATGAACCTGAATAGGTTTGAATGGGGATTCTAGGTGTAAGTATGTAAGACTAGTAGCATGCCAAAGTTATAATTTTTTTCGGACGGCATACTATAGCATGTCGTTTTTCGTGGTTTTGGACTATTTGAAAAAAAGATGAAAATCATGAAAAAACGAAATACTATAGTTCATGGTTTCGGACGGCATACTATAGCATGTCGTTTTTCATGATTTTGGAGGATTTGAAAAAAATATGAAAATCATGAAAAAACGACATACTATAGTCCATGGTTTGGGACGGCATAATATATTTTGTCATATTTTCATGATTTTGGGACACTATGTCAGAGCCAGGACTTGAACCTGCAGCCTCCTGATTCCCAGGCAGGCTCTGTACCCAGTGAGCCACTGTGCATGGTGTTCTTAAAAGGCCGAATAGATATGACAGAAGATCCAGAGACCTGTTTCCATTGTGGTTCATAAACATTCGAACGTCTAGAGATAAACAACAGCAAAAGAAACAATAGACAAATCTCCTGTTATTTTATTTTTTGTATTTTATTTTTGTATCAATGTTGTACTCAAAGGGAACAGCAGACTGTGTTGTGGCAGGTAGCAAGTAGATCAGTGACTTAGCACACTGGCTGCATGATCTGGAGATTGTGGGTTCAAACCCCACTCAAATCTTTACTTGCCAAAATCTGCCATTGACCCCCATTCTGAATTTCTCAAATTTAAAAGCACTATATTTCTAAAACTATGAAACATTTCAAAGATTCCTTTTCAGGCAAACATGTCCACCCTAAGATGAACCTAAATAGGTTTTAATGGGGTTTCTAGGTGTAAGTATGTAGGACTAGTAGCATGCCAAAGTTTGTGCTATTGCCATTGGGAATGCATTGGGCGTTTAAGTTAAATAACTCAGAAACTACAAAACATTTCAAAGTAAAAAGTTACAGCATGTGTCTCCACAGTAAGCTGAATTATAAAAAGTGTGAATGGAGTTTCTAGGTGAAAGTGCTTTTTTGACGTGCCAATATCTGCCATTGAGCCCCATTGTAAATGTCTCAAATTTGAAAGCACTATATTTCTAAAACGATGAAACATTTCAAAGATTCCTTTTCAGGCAAACATGTCCACCCTAAGATGAACCTAAATAGGTTTGAATGACGTTTCTAGGTGTAAGTATGTAGGACTAGTAGCATGCCAAAGTTTGTGCTATTGCCATTGGGAATGCATTGGGCGTTTAAGTTAAATAACTCAGAAACAAACATTTAAAAGTAAAAAGTTCCAGCATGTGTCTCCAAAGAAAGCTGAATTATAAAAAGTGTGAATGGAGTTTCTAGGTGAAAGTGCTTTTTTGACGTGCCACTATGCCATTATAAATTTCTCAAATTTAAAGCACTATATTTCTAAAACTATGAAACATTTCAAAGATTCCTTTTCAGGCAAACATGTCCACCGTAAGATGAACCTAAATAGGTTTGAATGGGGATTTTAGGTGTAAGTATGTAGGACTAGTAGCATGCCAAAGTTATAATTTTTTTCGGACGGCATACTATAGCATGTCGTTTTTCGTGATTTTGGACTATTTGAAAGAAAGATGAAAATCATGAAAAAACGACATACTATAGTTCATGGTTTCGGACGGCATACTATAGCATGTCGTTTTTCATGATTTTGGAGGATTTGAAAAAAAGATGAAAATCATGAAAAAACGACATACTATAGTCCATGGTTTGGGACAGCATAATATATTTTGTCATATTTTCATGATTTTGGGACACTATGTCAGAGCCAGGACTTGAACCTGCAGCCTCCTGATTCCCAGGCAGGCTCTGTACCCAGTGAGCCACTGTGCATGCTGTTCTTAAAAGGCTGAATAGATAATGACAGTAGAGCCAGAGACTTATTTCCATTGTGGTACATAAACATTCGAACGTCTAGAGATAAACAACAGCAAAAGAAACAATAGATAAATCTCCTGTTATTTTTTTGTATTTTATTTTTGTATCAATGTTGTACTCAAAGGGAACAGCAGACTGTGTTATGGCAGGTAGCAAGTAGATCAGTGACTTAGCACACTGGCTGCATGATCTGGAGATTGTGGGTTCAAACCCCACTCAAATCATTACTTGCCAAAATCTGCCATTGACCCCCATTCTGAATTTCTCAAATTTAAAAGCACTATATTTCTAAAACTATGAAACATTTCAAAGATTCCTTTTCAGGCAAACATGTCCACCCTAAGATGAACCTAAATAGGTTTGAATGAGATTTCTAGGTGTAAGTATGTAGGACTAGTAGCATGCCAAAGTTTGTGCTATTGCCATTGGGAATGCATTGGGCGTTTAAGTTAAATAACTCAGAAACTACAAAACATTTCAAAGTAAAAAGTTCCAGCATGTGTCTCCAAAGAAAGCTGAATTATAAAAAGTGTGAATGGAGTTTCTAGGTGAAAGTGCTTTTTTGACGTGCCAAAATCTGCCATTGACCCCTATTCTGAATTTCTCAAATTTAAAAGCACTATATTTCTAAAACGATGAAACATTTCAAAGATTTCTTTTCAGGCAAACATGTCCACCGTAAGATGAACCTAAATAGGTTTGACTGGGGCTTCTAGGTGTAAGTATGTAGGACTAGTAGCATGCCAAAGTTTGTGCTATTGCCATTGGGAATGCATTGGGCGTTTAACTTAAATAACTCAGAAACTACAAAACATTTCAAAGTAAAAAGTTCCAGCATGTGTCTCCACAGTAAGCTGAATTATAAAACGTGTGAATGGAGTTTCTAGGTGAAAGTGACTTTTTGACGTGCCACTATGCCATTATACATTTCTCAAATTTAAAGCACTATATTTCTAAAACTATGAAACATTTCAAAGATTCCTTTTCAGGCAAACATGTCCACCGTAAGATGAACCTAAATAGGTTTGAATGGGGATTCTAGGTGTAAGTATGTAGGACTAGTAGCATGCCAAAGTTTGTGCTATTGCCATTGGGAATGCATTGGGCGTTTAACTTAAATAACTCAAACTACAAAACATTTCAAAGTAAAAAGTTCCAGCATGTGTCTCCACAGTAAGCTGAATTATAAAACGTGTGAATGGAGTTTCTAGGTGAAAGTGATTTTTTGACGTGCCACTATGCCAGAGCCAGGACTTGAACCTGCAGCCTCCTGATTCCCAGGCAGGCTCTGTACCCAGTGAGCCACTGTGCATGCTGTTCTTAAAAGGCCGATTAGATAATGACAGAAGAGCCAGAGACTTGTTTCCATTGTGGTTCATAAACATTCCAACGTCTAGAGATAAACAACAGCAAAAGAAACAATAGACAAATCTCCTGTTTTGTCTATTTTATTTTTTGTATTTTATTTTTGTATCAATGTTGTACTCAAAGAGAAAAGCCGACTGTGTTGTGGCACGTAGCAAGTAGATCAGTGACTTAGCACACTGGCTGCATGATCTGGAGATTGTGGGTTCAAACCCCACTCAAATCTTTACTTGCCAAAATCTGCCATTGAGAAATTCTGAATTTGAGAAATTCAGAATGGGTGTCCATTCTGAATTTCTCAAATTTTAAACCACTATATTTCTAAAACTATGAAACATGTCAAAGATTCCTTTTCAGGCAAACATGCCCACCGTAAGATGAACCTAAATAGGTTTGAATGGGGTTTCTAGGTGTAAGTATGTAGGACTAGTAGCATGCCAAAGTATGTGCTATTGCCATTGAGAATGCATTGGGCATTTAAGTTAAATAACTCAGAAACTACAAAACATTTCAAAGTAAAAAGTTCCAGCATGTGTCTCCACAGTAAGCTGAATTGTAAAAAGTGTGAATGGAGTTTCTAGGTGAAAGTGCTTTTTTGACGTGCCAATATCTGCCATTGAGCCCCATTATACATTTCTCAAATTTGAAAGCACTATATTTCTGAATCAGTAAGTTGAATTATAAAAAATGTGAATGGAGCGACAAGTTGACAACAGGTATTATTAGGTTCCCAATTTGCATCATTCTCGACAGGCACGTACAGGTCTTAGTATCTAGTAGTAAGTAGTAAGATGCCTGGTGAGAAGCCCTAAAGGGCGAGGTAAACGGTGCATTTATATAGCATAGATTTACATAGATTGAGCATTACATTCACCCATTCACACACACATTCATACACGGATTGCGGCGGAAGCCATGCAAGGTACCAACCAGCACATCGGGAGCAATTTGGGGTTCAGCGTCTTGCCCAAGGACACTTCGACATGTAGACAGGAGGAGCCGGGATTCGAACCACCGACACATGGATCATTGGACACCCTGCTCTACCTCCTGAGCCACAGTCGCCCATTGTCACAGTGCGGGGCAGAGAGGTGTAGGACCCAAGCGCAGGACAAAAGCAGAGGATGAGGCAGACACAAGGCAGGTCGAGTGCACGGTGGTTTATTAACCAAAAACCAGAGGGACAGGAACAAACACAGGAACAAGAAATAAACTAGGGAACACTAGGAGCAAGAAAATGACACTAGGACTAGGAAAATACAAGGAAATCACGAGGAGCTAAATAACACTGACAACAATTTACGAACGAACAAGGAACTGAAAACACAAGGGCATACTTATAGACATGGGAAAACTAGACACAGGTGAACACCACTGACAATCAACACTGGGATAGGCTGGGGAACTAAGGGGACACAGGTGGAAACACTCAATCACAGGACTAGTGAGACAAGACAGGAACAGAACTACAGGGGCAGACAGGAAGGCACAAAACAAGACTACAAAATAAAGGTTCACAGTGTAAAGCAAAACTGCAACTAAGAAACAAGGAAAATACAATACTTCAAAATCACAGGAACACAACAGAAGGGTAAAACAATAACAAACCAAGAAGGGTACACAAGAAAACATAATACGTCACAGATCGTGACAGTGCCTCCCCCTCAAGGGATGGCTTCCAGACATCCCTAAACAATAAACAAAGTCCAGAACATCGAGCAGGGTGGGTGGTGGGAGTCTGGAAGGAGGGGCACTGGGACACGGGACCAGGGGCTAGAAAAAGTACTGGGCACAGGACTAAACTGACTGGCAGTGACTGGGCAGGGCAAAAACAGTCAAAACACAGAAACAACTACACAAGGAAACACACAGACAGGCAGGCGGGCAAACACACAGACAAACACACAGACAACAGGTGGGACAAACCAAGGGACAGACAGATCAACTGACAGACAATCAGGCAGGCAGACAGACATGATGTTTGACACAATAGGCGGGTAAAGGGGTCAGAAGGGCGACAGGAGGACTGGGGGGTCGAAAGACGGACAAACAGACTGGCATTCACACTAGCAGACAAGCAGAGGGGGAGACAGGCGGACAGACAGACAGACAGAAGGACTAACGGGTTGGTAGGTGGGGCAACCAACGGGCAGGACGTTCCAGAACGGAACAGAGGTGGCTGGGGATTGGACGTAGCCTGGGGAAACTGATGGCCTGAGACCTGGGGGACAAAGGGGCTGGCAGACGGAGAAAGGGGGCTACGCTGGGAAACTGGAGGAGTAGAAGGGCATGGAAACAGGGGAACCTGGGGACAAGGAGACACAGTCACTGGGAGCGAGGAACAGAATAACTGCCGTAGTGCAAGCCCGGGCTCTGGCAACTGGACGACAGGCCCGGGGTCCGGCAGCAGGAGTGCTTCCTCGGCTTCGGTGGGGACCAGGGGGAACAGTTCACAAAGTTCACCTTGGTTGTCAGCAGGGAAAACTGACATGGGGACTGCAGATAGACGTGACGGGGCTGCAGGCGGGACTGCAGATGGACGTGACGGGGCTGCAGGCGGGACTGCAGATGGACGTGACGGGGCTGCAGGCGGGACTGCAGATGGACGTGACGGGGCTGCAGGCGGGACTGCAGATGGACGAGACAGGGCTGCAGGTAGGACTGCAGGCGGACAAGTGCCGGGTTGCGGCGGAGGCTCCTGGATGCAGGGCGGTGGAGGCTCCTGAATGCCAGGCGGCGGAGGCTCCTGAATGCCAGGCGGCGGAGGCTCCTGAATGCCGGGCGGAGGCTCCTGAATGCCGGGCTGAGGCTCCTGAATGCCGGGCTGAGGCTCCTGAATGCCGGGCGGTGGCTCCTGAATGCCAGGTGGTGGCTCCTGAATGCCGGGCTGAGGCTCCTGAATGCCGGGCTGAGGCTCCTGAATGCCGGGCTGAGGCTCTTGAATGCCGGGCTGAGGCTCCTGAATGCCGGGCGGCGGAGGCTCCTGAATGCCGGGCGGCGGAGGCTCCTGGATGCCGGGCGGCGGAGCAGGTTCAGGTGACACAGGAACAAAACAGGCAGGAATTGTAGAGGGGGTTGGAGAAATCGAACCAGGAGGTACCCACTGGGGATGAGGGGCACCACGACTCTCCCACCTGAAAAACACCAAATACTGGGCGAATTCAATGTCCCTCCTCCAATATTGAGCAAGTTGCTCAAGAAACTCACCATCTTCAAAAACACCTCCCTGGTCACCCCAAAGTTCTTCCAGGTGAAGGGCAAGCTAGGCTGGTGAGCCGACAGGGAAGCAGATTGTGAAGCAGGCTGCGGGCTAGCAGGCTGGAGAGCAGGCGGTGAAGCAGGTCGAAGGCTAGCGGCCCGAATGCTAGCAGGAGCATTGCCTATGGCAGCCCACAACCCCTTTATAAATCCATCCAGCTTGCCTGCTAGGTCGGGGCTGGAGTAGGCCAAGCGGAGAACCTGTTTCACAGACAGGATCTTCTGCTCTGCACTGGTGGATGGACGAAGGCAGTCTTCCATTGTAGAACTCATGGAGAGGAGAAGTTCTGCAAACTCGTCCACCTCTGCATTGTCCGCTGGGTCCATTAGGGGTTCGTTCGTACTGTCACGGTGCGGGGCAGAGAGGTGTAGGACCCAAGCGCAGGACAAAAGCAGAGGATGAGGCAGACACAAGGCAGGTCGAGTGCACGGTGGTTTATTAACCAAAAACCAGAGGGACAGGAACAAACACAGGAACAAGAAATAAACTAGGGAACACTAGGAGCAAGAAAATTACACTAGGACTAGGAAAATACAAGGAAATCACGAGGAGCTAAATAACACTGACAACAATTTACGAACGAACAAGGAACTGAAAACACAAGGGCATACTTATAGACATGGGAAAACTAGACACAGGTGAACACCACTGACAATCAACACTGGGATAGGCTGGGGAACTAAGGGGACACATGTGGAAACACTCAATCACAGGACTAGTGAGACAAGACAGGAACAGAACTACAGGGGCAGACAGGAAGGCACAAAACAAGACTACAAAATAAAGGTTCACAGTGTAAAGCAAAACTGCAACTAAGAAACAAGGAAAATACAATACTTCAAAATCACAGGAACACAACAGAAGGGTAAAACAATAACAAACCAAGAACAGGGTACACAAGAAAACATAATACGTCACAGATCGTGACACCCATAACTTTGGGGCAGGCCCATCTAGAGTTTGAATGAACAGGTATCAGTCAAAAGGGATCTCCATATATGGGCATAACAGGGATTGTATTAGGGTATCAGCTGGGAATGCCCCATTACCTGAATACCCATATATGGGTAGATCCATATGGATCATCAGGTGGGAATAACGACACATCACTCTGATAGTATCTAATATGTTCTCTCGTCTTAGTTTTAGTTAAAACTCTGGCTTCCGCATTTTGGACAAGTTGTAATCTGTCAGTGGTTTTCTTTGGCAGTCCTGAAAAAATATAAGTGCATTGCAAAGAACAAAACAAAGCCAGCATAATGCTACCTAAGAGGCGCCTCTTGTCCACTATCAATGTAAGAAAAATCACACACGTGTGAAGTGAGTGGTGCAACTCTGTGTGGGGGTCCCCGGGGGGTCCCCGGATGTTCCAGACCCACAGGAACGTCCCAGGGTGTCGGCCCGGTTCTGGCGAGCCGCCCCCCACGTCCGAAACAGTCCAGAAATGACAGAGTTACCGTGTGGGGGTCCCCAGGTCATCCCCGGGGGGTCCCCGGAACATGAAGACCCCCAAGAACGTGCCCAGGGGGCCGGCCCTGTTCCGGCGAGCCGCCCCGTGTCTGAAATGGTTGAGAAATGACAGAGTTACCGTGTGGGGGTCCCCAGGGGGTCCCTCTACTGTACTGTACTGTACTGTCACTGTACTGTCACACCTGAAATCATCATATATACAGTTAATATGTGCTTGTGTGTTAGGCTGCACAACAGTGACACTTGGTGGTGTAAACCAACCAAACGCTATTTTCGTGCTCGGACATAGCCAGGGACGGACCCAGGGACCCACACACATAGCTGTCTAGGAGTGGTTGCACCACTAAAAAATCACACCCGTGAGAAGTGAGGGGTGCATCATGACTAACATGTCGATTTGCTCCAGACACATATGAAGTACATTCTCAATTCATTGTCAATGGGAATTTAATCTCTGTGTAGGGCAAAAACAGCCGATTTAATTGCTCGTCCACGTATGACGTAAATTCTCCATTCATTGTCAATGGGAACTGGAGAACCCTCTATTGCATAGTGTAGTAGTAAGAACCCTTGTGGCCAGTTAGTGGCTGCAGCATGGTCAATGAATAGAGTTAAAGTTAGCCACTTTTATGGGCACAGCAATAAATAGAAGAACGGCTATTAATACAAAAATAAGTAATGCAACTTGATTATTGCAAAAAGACCACGGATAAAATACAAATTGGGGACTTTGAGAGAACCCTTCAAGCTCTGTGCCATGAGAAAGTGGATTGAAACAGTTCATAGTTATAAATACTTCATGACCATCATAAAAAAAAAACCCAGCTATGGGCAGATGATTAGCATGTTTCGCCACCAAAACACAGCTGCTAACTATGTTAAAATAATAAGAATGTCTAAATCTATATGAGTGGTGCAGGGATGAGAGGAGGAAGGCCAACCGCACACTCACACACATACACATGCGCTCTACTTCTCTTCCTGTCCGCAGTGATTGTTGGCCCACATGCACGGTGTGTGTCCACCCAGGAGGAAACCACCTCAGGGACCGTCTAGAAGAAGGCACGGGAATGATTGTATGAGTCACTTTTAGAAACTGCCTCACCTACATACATGCTCCACACACGCACATAAGTGCACTTTAATGGACACGTACGTGTGCGCACACACACACATGCGCACATACGCACACACATACACGCGCGCGCACACATGCATACGCACGCGCACGCACATGCACGCGCGCACACGCACACACACACACACACACACACACACACACACACACACACACACAAACATGATGATTCTCTCATGGCCAGCTTAGAATTTATTTCAAACCAACTTCGAAAACCCTCATAATTGCTAACTCCGTTTTACATTTCTGTATTTAACAGACCAACACACACAATCAAAAATGGTTTTATCGCTAAAACTGGCAACACCGAAGTATGTTGTTACAGTAGCGTTACACGAATAACTTCTCTGGCTATTTATTCATTTCCAATGAAAGGACTTTCCCTGTGCAGCTAAGTAGTGTGGATTAAGTGTCCTAGGCCTGTAACTAAGATTATTTAAAGAATATAGACAACCAAAGATGGGTGACTCAGTGGCTCTGATACACGTATACTGTGTGTCAGTAGGCTAGTAAAGGTCTATACATACGCCAGTTTCCGGTGGTCCCCGTTTCGGTGGTCACCTCATCACCTAAAACTGGAGTATGTATAGGCCTTAAGGCTCCTCTACTATTCTGTTCAAGTAATGTCTTACTCTGCTCTATGAGCAGAAATGGGAGAAAATAAAACTAAATGACAAATACGATGGGTAATGTTTTTTATTACAATAAAGAAAGCAATAAGGTACACCCGCACATTGTGTATCTGCTCGAGTATTGTCTTATTTAATGAAGCAACGTTTCGGTCACTAGGGACCTTCCTCAGGCATGTATTACAATACAAATACAAAATTCTGGTCTGAGAAATGTATTTGATACAAATATATTTTTTTGAAAATACCTGTTTTTAACTGATGCAATAACGATTCAATTCATAGATTGATTCTTGCCAAATCTGCGAGAATCTCTAAGAATAAGTTGATCATATAAGCAGAGTGGTGTTTGGAGCAGGCAGCCAAAGGGTTTACCACAGTGTGTGAGAGTGCAGGCCAGCCAGAGTGACCGTATTATCATCGAAAGCTAGACAAGAACTATGGCATGAAATGCACAATCATCTATACAGTCTCTACACAGTCTCTGTCTGTACTTCACAGACACCAGGATACTGACACCAGGATACTGACCATGATACTGACACCAAGATACTGACACCAAGAAACTGACCAGGATATTGGTGCATCTTCCTCGATAATAGAGGGTATGCGCATGCTTAAAGTGAATGGCACATCGAGTGGCAAATCGAGTGGCAAAGCAACAGGCAAAGTGAGTTTAACATTGTTTAATGTTGTTTAATGCAATCAGATATGACTTTTCTTTTTGGATGTATGGGCTGTCAAGGCCAGAAAGTAGTTTTTTGCCACTGAGTAGGCATTCCTGCATAACTTCCGGGTTTGATGATGATGTCACGCGCATACTCTCTATAGCCTACAGTTTTATCTATTTGCAGCCTGGACAGGTGTAAGTAGCCTAATCCAAATGACTATATAGTTAAGTCTACAATTGAGCAGTTTAATAACCATCTATGTTTATACTAATTGCTGTGATTTGGGTGACCATCTGTAAGGTCTCTAGAAGTCTCCATCTAAACAAAGGGGTGGTGGATGAGGACCCATCGAGTCGCAGGCGCGGAGAACATATGCCAACACAACAAAGTATTACACATATCTTCTGGAGTTTATTACACGCACAGAGAAATATATACAGTAAGAATAACAGTGGATCTATGACGTCCCTAGCAGATTATGGAACCAAAGATAAGAACAGAATGAGCAGGAATAACAAGCATGCATCTCACATCATATTGCACATGCACATGCAGTCAGTCCCTCTGATAAAGTAGTGGACAGTCATCATGTCATGGATATCAATATACTTGTGAAAATAAATGTTTTGCCACTGAGTCAGGCAGCTGAGGTCAGATATTACCAATAAGACACCCTGAGGGCGAGAAGCCCTCAGGGTGTCCCCAGGGTGTCCCCAGGGTGTCCCAGATGATTCTGATTGTCATATATGGAGATGATGGCCATATATGGTGGCATGACGTGTCACGAGGCGAGATGTTACGCGGGGTGGCCATATATGGTGGCATGACGTGACAGAAACGAGGCGAGATGTTACGAGGGGTGGCCATTATATGGAGGCGTGACCATATACAGTATGGAGGCGTGACTAACGGACGGGAGATGCAGGTTTTCATAGTAAATGCGACCTACAGTCGCAATAACAGACAAACTCCTTAGTATTCCACATTTCATTATTCCACAGTTGTCCTGTATACCATCTTATTCTATAGAAAAATATTGGTTACACCAATGACACAACCCAGTCCCAGTTACACCACTTGACAAAGTTGATTCTACAGTCTACTCTCTACAGTGAGTACACCATCCCTGTTCTGGGTCCATTTTGACCTGAGATCAGATTCTAAAAATGTCTTCTACATCCTGACAGTTTTCTGAAAAAGCTATGTTTCTATGTCAGTCGTTCTGCGATTTTTCAAAAATAGCAGATCTACAAGCTCGTAGCGCGCCACTCGGTGGCGCGCTATGAGCTTGTAGATCTGCTATTTTTCAATAGCTAAAGCACAACGTAATGCCTGACATCAAAAGGGGTTCCCACCCCGGAATGGGTTAAAACAGGCAGGAAAAATAGCCGCTCACAAGTCTCTTCACTATTATTTTGGTGAAGAGATTTTATCTCTGTCGAGGGAAAAAAGGAGCGGGCCAAGTACAGACCCCTGGGGGACACCACCGGTCAACAAAGCCCGGTATATATGCGGTTTAAAAGTGATTAAAAGACACACATGTCTTCCTAGGTGACTGGCTGGCTCTGGCTGCTGACTTTCTGACTGCTTGACTTCAGCAGCACACTGGAGTCCTGTGCCAATGGATATGCCTCTGCAACACAAGCCTGTGAATTCTGACAGCGTTACGATGCATGCCTCTTCGCTCCAAGCAACCTCGGCCAGACCCATTTAGCACCTCAACCCTTGGTTCATAGTTCCTTTGTGTGATGTACAGTCCGGACTGCGGGTCAAAACCTTTTCAATCCTTTCAAGTCACTATTATCCCATTCTTTTGAAAGTTTGAAATGGTTTCTTTATCTGTGCGTGCACGCGTGTGTTTTAATTATTGCGGAAAACATAATCCACAATGGAAACAAGACCCCTTGTGTTATCCTTTTGATAATGTACTATACCTTTAAGTATTCGATCAATCAATCAAAAAACGGACATGTCTGTGACTGTGATACACTAAATGAAAACTATCGTGCCCTTGCAAGCAGCCCTTTGCATTTCTGACCGAAGATTGTGTTACATTCCTATTACATTCTGTAATGATGCAAAAATATAACCTTGAGTCAGCATTCTTGCAGCTATGAGAGGCAAGATGTAAGATACAAAAGAGCCAGTTGTTCATATTAAAATGCATTTGGTTGCTCAAAAACACTAGTCAGCATGCAGTCCCTCTACAGTGAGGTTTAAAAATGTCAAAATTAAGTCATCCGTCCGTGACGTTTTGTGTTTTTTTTCCTATCTGGCAACAATGAGTTTGGCTATTTTAGATCCGGTGGTCTACTGTAATAACAATTACTTCGATGAATTTGACATTATAGGTCAAATTGAAACAACACAGAGTCGACTACTTTAACAACCACATGATCCCTATAGCGTCGACTCACTATTCTGGGGCAAACATTCTGCGAAAATAGCAGTTGGCGATGTGTTGTGAACTTGTAGATCAGCTATTTTCAGAAGAGAGTTGGTGTCGAGGCAAAAAGGAGCAGAGCGAGTCGTGCCCTTGGGGACCCTGGTCAACTAAGTATATAGGGTTTAAGTGCTTTAACATCAGCCCTGTCCCTGGAGCTGAAAACAAGCAGCTTTCTCTTCCTCACAAGCCCCCCTCCTCTCCCAGTTCCTGGAAGCGCCGCTGCAGAGCCTTCTAGAAAGAAATTTAATTTGAAAGTTTGATTCATGGCCGAATTTCAGATGTTGTTGAAATGTGAAAGCCAAAATTCCTCTGAGGCCTTTCCGGAAGAGAGCAGATATTCAAATAGCTTCTGCCACACGCCTCTGAAAACTGAAAGCAACTGTAACATGAAACAATGTAAACAGTCCGAGCCAGCATTTTAGACAAATATGCTACATCATTCAAGGACAGTAATATATTTTTTTTTACGAGACTTTAATGATGGACAGAGCATAAACGTTATAGAATATTGTGTGAGGTAGTACTTTATGATCTACAGGGATGTTATGTTAAACGAAACACGACAAAGCTGCATTGTTTGATAAAGGCTGTTATAATGACTCCTGTAATATCACAACTGTTCGCATTGATCAATGTGGCAGTGTTTCTGAAAATAAATAAAGATTTTTTTTTTCCTTCTTTTTTTTTATGTAATTCTGCCATGCACAGACCTGGCCAGCCAGGCGTAATCTGTATAAATCCAATGATAAAAGCTGATCACATGTAGCATAAAATACAACATCATTATGTTACAAACACAGTGTTTACATAAATATGAATATATATTGAAACAAAACAGAATATGTAACTTTTTTTTAAAAAGAGCTTGAATGAAGAACATATCATGTGCATGCAAAAGCTGTGTTGCCATATCCTCCGATTGGGATTTTACTGTAATTGATATTGTACTAGAAATATTCATCCTTTAAATGAAAAGGGCAACGATAGCAATACAGTATTTGATCAAATGTTAAAATATTATTTACAACAACCGTATGTACACAAATATACATGGTGTCTTTGGACTGGGTGTGTTGTCCATAGATATATTACTGCTTGCACTGTTATGTTACACCAGCCATTTTTGGGGGGCAACTACGCTGAGCGTAGAACAGTGTGAATGGAATTACATTAGCATTACTACTGTAATCACAGTGCAACATCATGTCAACATCTGGATACATTTATAAAGCTGTGTGATGTCTCACTTTGCTGCCCATTGACATAACATCTCCCATAACATTGGCTGAGTTATTATGTCCATTTAGAATTGATGCACACATAGGCCTAATTCTCAACACGAGAAGCGCAGAAGAAGCCTATGTTTTCTGAAATTGTGTGAGGTGGAATAATTAAATGGGGCAAGATTTGATCAGAATTGTAGTTTATATCAAGAGTTAATGTCCAGGTATCCCAAATATAGGTGTATCCACCTGGATTCAAACCCAAACTAAGTTTTCTCCGACGGGTGGCTGGCATCTCCCTTAGAGATAGGGTGAGAAGTTCAGTCACGCGGGAGAGACTCGGAGTAGAGCCGCTGCTCCTTCGCCTGGAAAGGAGCCAGCTTAGGTGGTTCGGGCATCTGGTTAGGATGCCTCTCGAGCGTCTCCCTAGGGAGGTCCTCGATGCACGTCCCACTGGGAGGAGACCCCGGGGCAGACCAAGGTGCAGATGGAGGGATTACATCGACTCACTGGCCTTGGAACGCCTCGGGATCCCCCAGGAGGAAGTCACTAATGTTGCTCTGGAGAGGGAAGTCTGGAGCTCTCTGGTGGAGCTGTTGCCCCCGCGACCCGACTACGGATAAGCGGTTGAAGATGGATGGAGATCAAAGGAAATAAGTATTGGAAAAGAGGCTTGGCTATGAGGCTATCCTGGTCTTCAGGCAGGACTGCTCTGCTACTTCCCTAATGTAAGCACTCTTGAAATGTCTTCCAAGAGAGACAAGATAAAGGTGTTCAAAGGGGCAAAATAGTTCTGTGGATGGACAAGAAAAATACTGTACTTAATACTGTAGATCACTGGTTCCCAAACAGTGGGTCGGGACCTATTTGTGGGTCGCGGACACATTTTTATGGGTCCCTTTTTTTTTTGGTTTCCTACATTTAGATTTTTATTATTATTATTATTATTTCAAAACCCTTTCAAAAGAACATTTCCAAAAAAAAGCCACATTTTTCATGAATTAAAAACAAAATTCAATGATTTCTTTCCAGTGATTTCATGAAGAAGTCTACAAAGAAATGTACGAATATCCATAAATTACAAAACAAATGTTTAAGAAGTAGTGCAAATAGCCAATGCACAACGCGCCGCTTCGCGCCGTGTTTCACTAGTTTGGGTCCCAGGGATACATCACATTTCCTTTTTTTTGGGTCACAGCCGAAAGCCCTAACCACACCAAAGGCAACTCCTTGGGTCCAAACGGTTGCAAGGAGTTAACGCTAAAACCGTCTCGACCCTTTGGTGTGGTTTGTGCCATTGAATTCCACCCGTTGAATCACTAGGGCCGACGTGGGTCAACGTGCAACAAGACATATCACACCGCAGGGACAACGCTAAAACCTTCTTGACCCTTTGGTGTGGTTAGGGCTTAAAAAGTTTGGGAACCAGCGCTGTAGAATTATCTAAATGATCAAATACAAACGGTTTTATAATTGTATATCTCCTGCGTGGCTGTTACATATATGACTAATTTCTATTTTGGCCATATAGTGTCACAATTGGCCTTGAATAAAGGCCAGGCTACAGTTTTTAGTGTCAAGAGACTGAAACGTTCCTGTAATTGCAGATTGTGAGATGATGATGAACGGGTTTGCTGAATGTGACGTAGCCATGTTTGACGGGCTCTCTGCTGTCGGGAGTTGGACTTTTCAGATGACTGCAAACACTCTGAAGGCCTTTCCCCCAGTCGGGTTCACCAGGCTGGAGACGGGAGAGAGTGAGAGATAGGGTCATCTAGGAGGTTTTCGTCACTTCTTTGCCTTTTTTTTTTTTACTATTTTGAAAAACATATTAAAAATGTTTAAGCAGCCGATCTACGTCTACACTTTTAGAGCCTGTAGATCGTCTATTTGAACTATTCAAAAATGTTTTCAAAATATTAAAAAAAGGCTAAGAAGTTTAGGGATAAGAGGTTTAGCACTGACTAAATTGGGCCCTAACAGTTCAAACATAGGCCTATACTGTAGTACACCGTTTCCTCAAGTATAAAAATCCCATTTTATTTTCCTACAAAAAACAAACAAAAACATGTCAAAATTATTTCCCCTTAAAATGTTATACATTTGAAAATAAACAAACTTCCACAAGTGAAAATAGCCGATCTACAAGCTCACAACGCAGCACGAAGAGATGCGTTGTGCGCTTGTAGATCTGCTATTTTCACTAGTTTGGGTTCCGGGGAAACGTCTAATCTCTCTTTTGGGTCTCGACCTGAAAAGTTTGGGAACCACTGCTGTAGTAGGTCATGTGTGTGTGTGTGTGTGTGTGTGTGTGTGTGTGTGTGTGTGTGTGTGTGTGTGTGTGTGTGTGTGTGTGTGTGTGTGTGTGTGTGTGTGTGTGTGTGTGTGTGTGTGTGTGTGTGCTCCATAAACAAAGTATAGCCACATTAGTGTTAATGAGTTAAAGATCATTCGTGTTCATTGTAATTCATGGTGGCTGGTTGTTTATATAGAAAACCCAGACTTGGATTCGCTACAGCTCTAAGGGCAAAGAATATGCATTTTCCAGATACATGTTTTGAGTTAATTCTCATGATAGAAATACATGAAAAAAAATACATTGGAAATTTAGAGATGTCCCGATACTGTATCGGTATCGGGAAAAGTATCGGATCGACCCTTATTTGTCATATCGGGTCATATCGGTATCGGTGAATATGAATATGTCTAACCACCCATCCGACACAGGGTTAAGAGGTTGACACTATGGCAGGTAAATAAAATGTTGCCCAAACTGCAAGTGCACATTTGAGTGAGGAGTCTGCTATTAACACAACACGAGATATATAGCTAGATAGCTATATACACAACATGAGATCACGACACTGGTATCGGTATTCAGTATCGGTATCGGCTAACACAGAAATTGAGGTATCGGGATCGGATCGGAAGCGAAAAAAGTGTATCGGGACATCCCTACATTTGGAATACTTGTCTTAGACGAATATATTTTTTGAGGTACCTCTCTGAGGTGATACTATTCTGATAGCTGCCACTGTACTGGCTCCTCTTCTCTACTGGCATCACATCTAGATAGCCTCCTGATTCAGTCTGAATCACCCCAGCATGGATGGCTGCTCGACATATACTGGATTTCTGGAAAAGACAAAGAAATGATCATAATACGGTAAAAACTCCCCATTTGAAACAATTATGTTGTTGCATAATCAGGATAACCCACTAGTATGCTAGTTTAGCAACATAAATCAGCTGGTTCAAATAGAGCTGATTCTTGTTGCTAACTGCTAACAATTGCAATAGATGCTTTAATATATTGTGGTAATACCATGGCAATCCCAATATATCACATCCTCAACTTAAAAACTATGTTGTATCATTCATACCAAGGTTATGTCAAATGATTAAACATGGATAAAACACGATAGGTAAATAATTCAGTGATTATCAATCAAGTGTGATCATTGGATTCTCAATCAACAAGAAAGAACTTACATCCGAATAGAATTTTGTTCCAATGACCCTGGCTCGACTCTCATGCAAACAGTTCCTGGGACAGTACAACCTAAATAACAGACCAGGAGGTAATTTGAGTAAGATATTAACAATACAGTACGTACAGTGGGCTTATGCTCTCATTGGTAATATGGACTGATTGCACAGTTCGATATAAAAAAATGACATGTCAAACTACTCATATGGAACAATTGTGTGTCGTTTTAGATACATATATGATATTTGGATATTATTAAAGCTCTCCACTTTACATGAATGAAACGTCAGCATAGAAGAGGGTTTTAGACAGGGAAAAATGCAGTACAAACAAAACAAAACAAAGCAAAACAATCCCCCAACCTCCCACTTGGAACATTGACACCTTCACCTTCTGTACGGGAATTTGTAAAACAATATATATATTTAAAAAAAATAGCAATAGCCACTTTGGTAATAAAGATTTCATGAGCATAAGAAAGGAAAAGAAAGGTATGAAAAATAAAAAGAGAAAAGAGTAGGCAAGAGTGAATGATGACATAAGAACTAGTGTTGTAAGAAAGAATGGCAAAAAGAGATGAGAAATTAGTACAAACATTTGCTTTGGAAGAAGATAGAAAGATAGAAAGAAGAGGGGAGAAAAAGGAAAGGAATGAGGGACGGAAGCACTAGAGGGTTAAGGGTTAAGGAAGGGAATGGTTTTGGTGTGCGGAGTAGGAGGGGAATAGTACCAACATTGATAAACTAAAGCCCTATGAGGCATTCGAAAGACTTGACAGATTATCAAGGTTATTACGGGACCCCAGGAGGAAGTAAATCCTCCTGGAGAGCATGGCATGGCATATTTAATTTTCTCAAGGTTCAGGAACAACATCTTTCAACCAAAGGTATGATTTAAGGGTGGGGGGGGGGGGGATTTCCAGTCTAGGAGAGGATTCTCTGCGAATAATGATAGAAAGGCTATACCGTTCTGAGCTTTGTTGTTTTTAAGGAGTACACCAAAGATTGCCACTTCAGGACAGGGAAGTAAGGTTGTACCGATCATTTCTGATAGGGATCGAAAGATGGGAGTCCAGTATTGTGTTAATCGAGAGCATGACCGAAACACATGTGTTAAATTTGCTGGAGATATGTGGCATCTATCACACTTGTCATCAACACTGGTATACATTCTAGCTATAGTTTAGCTTTGCGGTAATGAGAACGGTGTAGAACTTTGAGTTCTACACCGTGTGCCGGATCTAGCCCGGCACATGCTCGGGTACTACCATTTACTTGAGACAGGGCTTGCACTCCACGTCTCATCCGATATGATTTCTCCTAGTTCCCCTTCCCAGCCTGATTTGGTTCTATCAAGAGAAGTGGAAATAGATAAAATAGGAAAAAGAGATCCAGACCTTGGACAGTGCCGCACAGGTTTCTTGAAAGGGCAGAAACTTGCCACAGTCGTCTCACATGTCACTGCCTTGACTGGGAAAGAAATACAAGAAGAAATGGTTTTATATACCGGTATACACTTTATATCATTAATATGGTACAGTGTATTTTGCAAATGATTGCATTTCTTACCAGGCACTGTGGCTACTTTGAAAGAATTTGCACTTCTGTTTTTCCTGTAAATGAAAAACAAAAAAGTTAAATGGTGCTAAAAAGAAGTGAGGGGCACTAATATATTAAAGTCTAACTCATGTTGATTAGGTGATGTAATGGTGATGTAAAACAAACGGTGCAAACACAAACATTAAACGCCATTAACAACAAAGAGACAATATGGCGTAAATGACACATTATGACGTACATTTTCCCTTCATTGTCAATGCGTTTACAAAACAAACATTGAACTAAAGACAAACATTAAACCTGTGTATAGGAGGAGCTGGCGCCCCTCAAAAAAAAATGAACCAAATAAATGTATCCTCCTCACCCAATAGACTGAATTCCATTCTTGTATGATTTGCTGAAAAGTGGTTTTCTGCCTAGTCGGGTCACATCCAACCAGCCACCATCGTTGTCAAAAATGCCCGCATGTAACCCAGCTCCACACACACTGGATTGCTAAAGACAGGGACAGAAATAATAAAGACAACGTGATGTACTAAATATACTATCAAAATGCAGTAACTTCCCCCTGGGGACGCTGTGGGCGCTGGGGGCGTGTTCTCTCCTCCGCGTCATCAGTGCCCATAACTGAGGCGGGGTTGGCGAAAGGGCCTTTCTGTGTGGAGTTTGCATGTTCTCCCCGTGTCCCCTAGGGTAGGTACCCTCACAAAAAGTAAACCAGTAAACCTGGTCTCTAAACTACCTCCCCCTGGCCAGCCGGGGCACCTGATGGAGGGGAAAGGAACTGGTCGTAATAACGTGTTCCTTCCGCACGCTATATCCGGCCGGGGAAACTCCCCCCTGTCAGGTGAAAAGAAGCAGCTTGGACTCCTCATGCATAGAAGGAAGCATGAGGTCAGTCCGTCAGGCAGTAACTTGACCAGAAGGTGGTTGGTTCGATTCCCCGTACTAGCTGAAGGTGCGGGCAGGGGGTTAGGGAATGAATGTCTTCTATCCCCCCTTCTGCCCATAAACAAGGCATGTAGGCAACAATCATCCCAGTTGTACGATGTGTATATACTTTGAATTACAGTTTATTTCATTATAGTATAGCTATTTCTAGTCTTTAATTACATCTATGCCTTTCAGCAGTGTTGTGGGTTAATGAAATCTGAGTTGTTCAGAGATATACAAATTAGACCGTTTGATACTAAAGACAACATACTGACAACCAATGGCTCCATTTCACAGTCGGAACGGTTTCCAAAAAGAAAAAAACATATTACTGTTTTCTTTAGTGCTTTCAATTCCAACCTGTCTAGCAATTTCAAGGCTGTCTACTCTACAGTGTCTAGTAATTTATTGTGGTCGTCTACCATGTCGAATACAGCACAGAGATCTGCCACAGATGACTTCCCATGCTACTAAGCAGGCTTGGGAGAGATCTCTAGGCATTTCAATTGATGATGTTCATTGGCAAGAAATGGGGGTTTATACTAAAGAAAGACATTTCTATTTGCAATCAAACCAAATCCACCCAGTGTAGGATATTACATCATATACATATAACACCTGCTCTAGAAATAGAAATGGATGCCAGCACGTCCCCACTTAGCTAAATGCAAACAGAGACTGGCGATTACATTCATTGCCTTTGGTCCTGTGTGAAGGCCCAGAGCTATTGGTCCGGTATTTGCAAATTAACTTTCTGTTATCTCTGGTGTTCTTATCGACTTAAATTGTGCTTTTGCTTGGTCTCCCGGACAGGCATATTGTACATATCAAACACAAGGTTGTTAATTTATTGACGTTTGCTGCTAGGAAGAATATTCTTTTGTTTTGGATCAAGGACATTTCTCCAACAAAAAGGTTGTGTCAACTCAAAACATTTGAATGAGTGTATCCCTAGTGAATACATTACTTGCTTGTTGCATTCCAAGTTGGGCACTTTCCAGTTCCACAAAATGTGGGATCCATATTTTTGAGGGGAGCTAGCCCCTCCTATTCCCAACTTGGCTGATGATTGGCTGATCATACCATAGTGATGATTTGATTGGCTGAGCAAAGTACAAGATAAAAGTGAGGGTAGAAAAGTGAAGACGTCAAAAGTGATTGGCCGGAATGACATTGGTGATGATTTGATTGGCTGAGCACAGAATGTGATGTATGATGATGTATGATGATAGGAGCGCCCCTCACTTCATACTATATTGGTCCTACACTGTCTTCCACTATAATAAGAGGATTTCCTCTTCTAGCCTGTACAGTTATAACAGCATTTTAATGTTCCGTTTACAAACATAACTGTAGATATTTTCTTTTTATATACAACACACGTTTTTTCTTTCTTCTAAAATCTACCGATGGACAGGAGGGCATTAGAGCAGATTGTACAAAAACATGAAAATATTATTTGTTCATGTTGTGTCTGAGGTGTCTTTTTGCATGTTTATTGTAAAAATTTATGATATTTCGCAAATTGCAAATCTCAAATGAAAACTTACCATGTCATAATATCCAGTCCCAGCAACCTTTCCTGGACTGTCCAGGCAGCCAGGTGGACATTCATACCTATTAAAATATTACAAGGAAGCAATAAATAGAATGGTCTTCGGGTTTGACAAGCAACTGCAATTTTCTGGGAGTTTGTTCCAAATATGTGGTGCTATATAAACTAAATGCTTCTCCTCCACAGTTTTGATACAGAAAGCAGACCTGTCCCAGATGACCCGACAGGTCTGGATGGTTCATAATGTAGCAGAAGGTCAGAAATGTATTTTGGCCCTAAACCCACCGAATGCTTTATAAATCAACAGTACGTCGGTTATATGACAGGCAGGAAGCCAGTGCAAAGTGGCGCGCTATGAGCTTGTAGATCTGCTATTTTTCAATAGCTAAAGTATAACATAATACTTAGTTAAAACACCAAAAGGGGTTCCCGTCCAGAATGGGTTAAACATAGGTCCTTTAATCCTTGGTATACAGTTAAGTTTGTTTTTTGTTCATTGAATTCTGTTGATTTGTTCAATGCACTTAAGTGCTTGTGGACCATATTAACCTGGTAATATCTACCCTGAGGGCGAGAAGCTGAAACAACAGGGCTGGGAATGCCGATATATGGGAATGCCCATATATGGACCTTTTTTTTATTTTTAATTGACGTTTTCCGTCCGGGTAGGGCGTACAATGTGTGGTAATTAGTAAGGCCAGCCCAGTTAGGGCCCAGTTAGGGCCCAGGTAGGGCCCAGGTAGGGCCCAGGTAGGGCCGGGCCTTAATTTTCGGGCCTGTTGAGAACTCTAGTTTTCGCCGGCTGCCGGGCACGGCTGCGCTAATAACTTTGGGACAGTAGTAGGACTTAGTAGGACAGAAATATTACCTGACACTATCTCAGATGTCCATATTAAAGTGAATGGTAATTGGATGCAGGTCACATATTGGTTAAAAGTGTTCGTTAGAGCGCACCTGTTACAGGTTGTCCCCTTGCATTGATCTCGCAGCTTTGTTTCACATTCCACCTGTTGGCCTGAAATAACACAATATTAAGCATATTTTTTATATTTTTCATTTACGTTCATGTCATTAGTAATATTGTATATTTATATATTATATATATATACACACACACACCGGTATATTATTTGTGTTATTTCTTTTCACTATAATTACTATTCTTTATTGCTTTTTTATTATTTATTTTTGTTACAACGTCAAGGAACCGAAACTCTTGTATTCCTGTAGGTAACAAATAAACAATCGCGCACGTGCGCGCACACGCACACGCACACAGGCGCACGCACATGCACACGCACACGCACACGCACACGCACACACACACACACACACACACACACACACACACACACACACACACACACACACACACACAAAGGGGTTCCCGCCCCAAAATGGGTTAAGAGTGTCTGCTAAATGCCTAAATTGTAAATTGATAAATGTTCCCTCTCTGAAGATAAAGTCTTGTGAGCCATGATTCTTACACATCTGCTCTGTGTTGACCACCTGGTTCCTCTCCAGGTGCTGGTTAGCTGAAGGCTCTGGAGACTGGCTCCTGGGCTGGGCCTGGTCCCTGTCCCTCACTGTGTCAGGCTCTGGTTCAATGAAATTGCTCTCCTCCAGCTCTGGAGCAGGGCGCCTCTCAACACCCCCATCTGATGACGAAAGGGGCAAGCAGAGAGGTCAATATCTAAAAATGTCTTTAATTGTTTTAATCCAGAATCCAGTGACAGTTTTCTGACTGACAGACAGACAGACAGACAGACAGACAGACAGACAGACAGACAGACAGACAGACAGACAGACAGACAGACAGACAGACAGACAGACACACAGACACACACACACACACACACACACACACACACACACACACACACACACACACACACACACACACACACACACACACACACACACACACACACACACACACGTGCAGCAAAAATGGTTTGAAAAGTGTCCCTGGCGGGCGTTGTTGTTGGCCAGCAGTTTAATGTTGTTTATAGTCATTTTGAAACCATAGAGCTGCAAGTGTGGAGACAAGTGTGGAGAGGAGTGTAAAGAGTGTAAAGACTAAAGGTGGCCTTACACTAGCCGATAATCGGGCTTTTTTGACGCTCGGGGGGTGCCCGACTCAATCGCGCACCCCCCGCGCGCGATCGGGATCGGCCCGATCAACATCAAGAATGTTTGATATTTGCTCGGCCCCGCTCCGATTATCCTGTAGTGTGTGGTGCTGTCAGATTTCAAATGCCCGATTATCGGCTAGTGTAAGGCCACCTTAAGTCATACCGGTACTTTGCCACATGACCGTGTCACTCAACGGAAATAATTGATGTTTCACTGGAACTTCGTTGAGTGATATACAGTTGTGCGAAAACATCATTGAGTGATACAGTTGTGCGAAAAAAAAGCACAATGTTTGGCTTGACGACCCAAAACCCACCTTTGTAGCAGAGGTTGTCCCTGCAGCCTCCCGCGTAACTGGATGGACAGGCAGAGCAGGGGGCTCCGTGCTTGTAGGGGGCGTGGCCCCACCAGTTCCCACTGGAAACACACAACCACAACAACAGGAATTATACCACAGGTCGTTTCGAGGAAGCAATCTGATTGGTTGAAACGTCATTCTAGCCTTGGGTTAAACCAGCACCATTCACCACCTAATCAAAACAAAGAATTCAGCTGCGCTAGCAAACTCGGTGGCTAGGCTAGCTAGTTTCTTGGGACATTTGTGGTCGTAGTGACTACATCTGTCATTAAAAAAATGTATTTTTTCAGCGATTGTCTTAGTTTTATGGGTAACTGTATAATTGCAATATTACACTCGAGGGTGTGGTTTAATGTGATTATTGCCACTTCAGTGATGCTTGCGGAACTCGACTTTGTCTCGTTCCTTACCGCATCACTGTCGTGGCAATAATCACGTTAACCCACACCCTCTCGTGTAATATTGCTTAATTCTAGTACTCTCAGCAGCACCTTGCTGGTGCAAGATGACCCAAAAAAAACGATTGACTTTTAAAGCTGCAATCCTACCCACCAGAGTTTGAACCCATGGTCTCCCGTGTGTGAGACTAAACTTCTACCGCTCTTAAAACAAAACAATGTGCCTGCTCGGCCAGGTAAGATATTTATACAGTATATTATTATCCCATTTTGACCTGAGATCAGATTCTAAAAATGTCTTCTACATCCTGATAGTTTTCTGAAAAAGCTATGTTTCTATGTCAGTCGTTCTTCGATTTTTCAAAAATGGCAGACCTACAAGCTCGTAGCGCGCCACCGGCGCGCTATGAGCTTGTAGATCTGCTATTTTTCAATAGCTAAAGCATAACATAATGCTAAAACCAAAAGGGGTTCCCGCCCAAAATGGGTTAAATCACTACTGGTCAACGAGTAGGCGTCTAACAATTCCTAATCATTGTGCATTTCTGAACTACAGTAAATTTTTGTGATTCGTTTGATCTACTATAGGAAAGCCAGGTCTTACGGTGGGGAATAGTTGCACACCAGGTACACAGCTTTGGTCCAGATCATCCCCCATACGTTCATGTTGTAACACACATTGATGGCACAGCCGATGCGATTGCTGGTTGCCCACACCATCTAAAATTCAAACGTGAAAAGTGAAATGAATGTCAGTCCTCTCACATTTCTCTGTGGATTTCTCACATTGTCACTGTGTGTCAGGCAGAAAACTGTTACAAGAACCTGTTTCAGTTCTCCAATGGTTGTACAATAATTTAGTCGCATGAAAGCTCTACTTTTCATTGACTGAATATAAAAACCCAGATATAGACATAACCTCTTTCAACCTGGCATCCCTAGTTTGGGATGCCAGGTTGAAAGAGGTTAAGTCTATCTCTGGGTTTTATCATGGGCATATCATTATAGGTGAAATCTTTAATTTTGTTACTTTTGCTCTAATCAATACGACAAAGTATAATTTTGACAATACATATACTGTAGATGAAATACGGAGATAAAAGGTTTCTGCACACCAATGATGACATGCCACCCAGTACCAGATGCAGATGAATAAAACTGGACCACCTGGACCTATTGACCGCAGCCATCTTACGTTAATGGCAGGGTGGCAACTAGCCGCGATTTTCCATTGACATCCAAACAGAAAAGTCCGATCTGATTGTATTAAACAACGTCAAACTCACCAACACGCAGTTGTATGAAGAGCTTGAATTATCCTCTTTCTATCTGCAAAGTGTTGGTTTCATGAAAATCCAACGTAGATACGTTATCTCCTTGCAGGGGATTATTTTTCTAAGTGTTGGAGTTCGGAAATGCTCGTTGGTAATCACTCAACGGCCCTGCGTATACCACCTGTTTTGAATTTGCACATAATGCAGGAGGCAGCACGACGTTGCTTTGCTGAAAGCGAGCGCTTCCAAACTCTGACACTTAGAAAAAGAATCACCTGCAAGGAATTTCTTGACATGGAAGTAGCTCATAACATGCCTACGGTGAATTTTTATGAAACAAACACTATGCAGAAAGAAAGAGGATATTCGTAGGTAAAGCTGCAATGTCGGTGAGTTTGACGTCGTTAAATACAATCAGATAGGACTTTTCTGTTTGGATTTATGGGCCGTCAATGGCAAATTGCGGCTAGTTGCCACCGTGCAATTAGCTTAATGGCAAGATGTCTTGCATAAGGTCAATGGGGGTCCCCAGACCCCAAGTTGAGAAGTGGCCTGAAGTGCAGTCGTTACCTGAGTGTAGTGAGTGCAAACCGGTCCGGAGCACCTGAAGGGACAGTGGGGGTTACACTCCTGGGGGTACGGGTAGCTGAAGTACCTCACCTCATCGTACCAGGCCTGTACGTGAAATGTAGGAGGGCGGTCCCTAGTGGAGAGGAATGGGAACACTTGATGAAATGTAGGAGGACGGCCCCTATAGAGCGTCGCAGTCCCGCCCCCTTTCATGACGACGTGAGACCCAGAAGTGAATTCCCCGTTCATTTTCTCCATAGGCTTTTCAAAAAGTATTTATTTAAAGACGTTTACGCCACGGACAAAGCCAACTGGAGTTGTGACAAATCATGACAACAAACACAACATTTTGGGCTGAACAAATAATTACAAAGAAGAAAAACAAAAAAAAGTGTTGTAAGGGACAGGTCGAAATTTAAATAGGGGTACCCCTGGAGGAAATGTATGTGTCCTGATATAAAATACCATCACCCTCCCTGTGAATGAAAATAAAAATCCAGTCCCCTCCCCAGGTGATTAAACAAAAAGGAATCACCCTCCCCTATTAATTAATATCACATTTACCAGGTTAGGGACCATTTCGACTGGTCCCTAACCTGCCGTTTGCGTCTTCTTTCTAATTATTGGTTCGGCTCGAAAGATTGTGTTTGTTGTCGTGATTTGCCACGACTCGAGTTGGCTTTGTACGAGGCTTAAAAGGTCTTTAAATAAATACTTTTTGAAATGTCTCTATAGTGGAGAGGAATGGGAACACTGATCTCACTGGAGCTACAGCACTACACAGTAAAAACCTGAGTGTTCATTCAACTATCAGGATGTTACTGGATAGGAAGGGCATGGAGCCACTAAGGAAAGGAAAGGAGAGGAAAGGAAAGGAAAGGACAGGAGAGGAGAGGAGAGGAGAGGAGAGGAGAGGAGAGGAGAGGAGAGGAGAGGGGAGGAGAGGAGAGGAGAGGAGAGGAGAGGAGAGGAGAGGAGAGGAGAGGAGAGGAGAGGAAAGGAAAGGAAAGGAAAGGAAAGGAAAGGAAAGGAAAGGAAAGGAAAGGAAAGGAAAGGAAAGGAAAGGAAAGGAAAGGAAAGGAAAGGAAAATGGCTAGGGGAGATAACTACAAAATACCAGTGGTGGAAAGTAACTAAGTACATTTACCAAAGTACTGCACTTAAGTACAGTAATGAACACATTCATTCATTACTAATCCAATAATACGATTGAGAAATAGGCCATTCTGCATAATAATGAGTACATGTTGTATACTGTAAGTATATGTTGATGCCAATACAACTCAACTGACTAAAAAAAGTAAAATTTTGAAGACAGGACATTTATTCGTAACAGAGTGTTTGCGTTTGTACATTGTGGAATTACTCATTTGACTTTGCGTCAGTGCATACAGACCTGCCCCAGTGTGCACCGAGGTTCTGTCCTATTTGTGTCAACATGTGATTTGGGCCATGCTCCCACCGGCAGGTGTGTGCCCAGTGCTCCGAACTCCTCTCCAGCTCATAGTCCCACATCTAGACAGCACACAACACACATACGCACGCCCGCACACCCGCACACAAACACACAAACACACAAACGCACAAACACACACAATATAAATCAGTAGTATTACTGTCATCATTACTGGGTGAGCTGTATCTGTCGGTGTGCAACACACAGCCAGAGCCTGCATTTGTGTCACAGTGCAGTTTTGATCTTGGGGAAAAGATAATGGGTAAAACATACACCCTCCAAACACTCTGGGTACCTGGAATCACTGTTGTACTGTTTCACCATAGTGGTATTCCTATTCTTCTTATTTTTCTTATTAATTTAGCTGATTATTGTGTAGATTATATTGACTTATTTGGTATGAATGTGTCTAAATGAGCTCTCCTCTTTATAGTAGCATGGTACCTGGGCTCAGGGTGGGTGACACATACACAATGCCAGCAGAGAGAGACAGAACTGGCTCAAAGATGAAAAGTTATAATGAACTTGAAACACAGCAAGCTGCAGACCCAAGGCTTGGCACACGTAGCCTATAATGTATAGACCTGGTGCACAGATATCTAGGGGGCGTATATGGTCAATTGTGTCAGCAACAACCTACACTACAGTAACACTCAACGTGCTACAGTGACATAAGGATCATTCGGGGGACAGGCTCTCATGCATTCTCGTGCATTATTTTCCTTGTGTACTTTTTGGCATCTGGTTAGGATGCCTCTCGAGCGTCTCCCAAAGGAGGTCCTCGATATATGCACGTCCCACTGGGAGGAGACCCCGGGGCAGACCAAGGATGAGATGGAGGGATTAGATCGACTCACTGGCCTTGGAATGGCCCGGGATCCCCCATGAGGAAGTTACTAATGTTGTGAGAGGGAAGACTCGAGCTGTTGCCCCCGCTACCTGACTACGGATAAGCGGTTGAAGATGGATGGATGGATGAAGCCGTTTGTTATCATTTTTGCAGTGGACTATGGGATCTTCAGTGCCAGTTGTCAAGGCTGCACATAGTTTGGGTGTACACATACCTGGGTGTGGACTAGTGTATATTGGAAACACAAGACATATATTAAAATTGCCAAGTAGTCAGAGGGTGGAACATAACATCCAGACTTGTGAGGCGCATTGTTGCTCTGATCCATACCACACTTGGCACAAACACTGTTCAGGTTTTTGCCATGAGAATAGTCACACCAAAAAAACTGAACTGCGCACACACATGCTACAGCAGTGTTACTTCAGTATGTAACACTTCAAATGGCCATAACTTGGTCTGCCTCTGATCAGCACACAAACACACACACACACACACACACACACACACACACACACACACACACACACACACACACACACACACACACACACACACACACACACACACACACACACACACACACACACACACACACACACACACACACACACACACACACACACACACACACACACACACACACACACACGTCTAACGTAACGTTTGTGTTTCTTATCCTGTTCAGTGAAGTATGGTCATGGTGGCTGTAATTTAACACATGCCTCACTTCAAGTTTAACACAGTATAGTTAAATCTAGGCTACGCCTATCAAACACACACACACACAGATTCACACACTTGTGCTCTGCAACCACAAAGAGGGAGAGAGAGAGAGAGAGAGAGAGAGAGAGAGAGATGGAGAGCTTGGTTTCAATGATTTATGCTCCATTGACAACACATTTTGACATTTTAAACTGCAAATATCTTTTTCCACTGCAAATATCTTTTCCATTCTCCAGAAAAAACCTTTCCCGTTTTCCAGTAAATACGTTTTTCTTTGTCATTGAAGCATACTGTCATTAACCATGCTGGTTTCATCATACCAGTTCGTTTTGGTCTCTTAAGAAAAGAAGAAAAAAGAAAAGTAAAGTAACAGAGACTCATTGTTATGAGTCCATCTTTACAGTAAAACCACTTGCTTTCTTTGCGTCAACTGTACACAAAATCAAACGCAATTGAAGTCAAAAGACCTGGAAACTATTTGCACACTTTTGGTTTCGAACAAAGGAGACCTGCATGCGTATGAGGCTTTAAGGAATTCTAATGCCGCTGCAAAGTGAAGTTACTGTTGAGATCGCTGATTCGCTGGGGGTACAAAGAATAGGCCCAGTGTGCTGTTGGCATGCTGTTCAGTTGCATTAGGCCTATCACACATCAGAACTAATAGAATAATGCTACAGAGAGTACTGAATGGCCACTATAATGTGTCCCATATGTTTGGTAAAAAGCAAAATACAGAACACACTGTTGCCCATTCACTGCTATGGCCTTGGTCCTGGTTCTCGGCTCATTCATAGTCACATACTTGTAAGAGTGATATTTGCAGCACCTGTAGTGCTTTGGACAAAATCCAACAGGGCAAGCCATCAACACACATTAAGTGTTTTTCTGTATGTAATACAGTCATTATGCACACTTGCTAACCACATGGACCTTAGTGTCCCTATTCTGAGCATGTCATAGTGGGTTAACATTCTGAAAAGATGGGCAAAAACATTCTGCGAAAATAGCCAATCTACAAGCTTTGCGACGAATTGTGAGCCTCCAATCTGCTATTTTCGTCAAAGCGATTCGGTGTAGGGGGAAATATTTGCAGGCCAAGGATAGACCTCTGGGGGACTCCAGACAACCAAGTATAAAGTATTAAGTAGATAAAGTAACGGTATAAACTACAGGCATCCATTTACAGAGATGCAGATGTCATGAACAATGGTGGCAAAAATAACTAAGTGACCAGCAATATTTGTCCACACTACTGTACCTACTTCCATACTTGTACTTCTGTTCATTGTAAATCTGTGGTATAGGTGGTCCCGTTGGAAATACATTTGTTCTTTGAAAAACTTTAGTATTTTTACTTTTGTATTTTACAGTTGACGTCTCAACAGAAGTAGTCTTTGCATCATTGCTATTACAGGCTGGCATAGTGTTCAAGATGGGGCTCCAACTTTGACTGCCAGCTAATTAGTGTGGATTGTAATACCCCTTGGCAGCCCATTATTTTCTCCATGCCATCCTTACTAGTCATGGTCAATTATCCAGCAAAGAGAAGGATGGGCTGCCCACCTGCCTAGAGGAAAAGATCACAGTAACAACAGCAAATCTCCCTCTGCATTCCACAGAGCATTAAGCCCCCCCCCCCCCCCCCCACATGTCTGTCATTAATCCAAAATGTTCAAACACCATTGAAAAACTTCACGATGCACATGAACATATTGTGAGCTTGTAGATCAGCTATTTTCACCATGCGATGCCGACAAAGTATAAAATAGGGCTTAAGTGGTTAAAGATAGTAAGCCAACCGTCTGAATGCCAAGTGTATGGCAAAAATGAAGGGGAGAAAAAAAGCATGTAGGCAAGGTGAGGTACAGAATCATGCATGCTTTCCACATCATGAACTCTGAAAACCAAATATTCTAGTGACTCCTTTGGCACAACCCTACCTAACCACCACATTATCATCAGTAATAGTATACCTTTGCTAAAGAAACACTGGATTAGTGTGTGCAGCATAACATACATTTACACTGCTGTACCCCACACTTCAAACAGTGACGCTCCACGCGGCCAAAATAGATTCACCACCTCGGCAGCCGAATGAAATCCATGTCGGATCAAATAAAAGATAACATTCTCCGCAGCCAAGGTTTGAGTGAGTTGGGGTAGATGGGGAGAGAGAGGATGGGAGTGCAAGGAGAGAGAGAGAGAGAGAGAGAGAGAGAGAGAGAGAGAGAGAGAGAGAGAGAGAGATGCAGAGAGAGACAGAGTGGCACTGGCGAGAGGTGAAAAGGGGGCTTGCAAACATGCGGGAGCCAGGGAGGCTGAAGATTAAGAAAGGGAAAGAACGAGGGAGCAAGAAATGATTGGAGCGAAAGACAGGGTGAGGATGGGATGATGGTCGAGGTGAAGGGCAGGACAACACTGCAGGGGTGAGCGTTGGCACTGGGCCAGGGTTTAGTAAGGGCAGGCAGACAGCCATGGAGAGGACTAGGAGTGGTGGATTTGCTTCGTATTAGACTCTCTCTCAGTCTTGCTCTCTCTCTCTCTCTCTCTCTCTCTCTCTCACTCAGCGGTGGAAGAGGCACCGTGGTTTTCTTGCTTGGCAGCGAGTCTTACGCCTTTGATCAATCTGAGCTCTAAGGGCAGAGTGTCAAGCCTCCCTCATCTGGCAGAAGTCATGCCTCTAGCAGCGCTATAGAGTTGGACTCTATTACTGAAAGGGAACGGGGAATAGTAGAATATAGAATAGTAGCTGTCCAAGCACCAAGGGGCGTGTCACTGGACCTGGGTATCCTTAAGTGAACCAATGAATTCTGTCTGTTTGGTTGAATAACACAGGCTTGGGAGTGATGATGACATTTGATCCTCTATTATAGCCTTAAAGCTATTATCCTGGGCTTATTTTTAATGAATAAATGTTATTTTAAATCAAGCTGATAGAATCTGTTAATACAAAGCACTTCTGTTTTTCTCTGCATCCCTCGAACCCTTCCTGTCGCCCATTTCTTGCTACCGGTAGTTCAACTATGCAGATGCAGTTTCTTGTTCAAAATCGAATATGTTCTGTGATTTAGATTAGATAGAATATTCATTGGACAGATGCTATAGGTTTGATGTTTACCTGGTATCTGAGTTACGCACTGTTTTTGAGGGGCGCTATAGCCCCTCCTATGCCAAGCTTTGTCTGTTTGTGTGAACACAAAACATTGGCTGATCACCCCATAGCGATGATTTGATTGGCTGAGCAAAGTACATAATTTATTGAAGATAAAAGTGAGGGCAGAAAAGTGAAGACGCAAACGTTATTGGCCGGAATGACATTTGTGATGATTTGATTGGCTGAGCACGGAATGAATGCTGATGAATGATGATAAGAGAGCTCCTCACTTCCCACAAGTGTGATTTTTTTTAACTCTACTTAACCGTCTGCCTGCCGCCATTCATTAATCCCTCGATTGCGTATTGCCAAGGTTTTATCGCGCGTAACACTTACTTTGAAGATCCAAATATCCGTAATCGCATTGTTCCTGTGAAAAGCTGCTGTGTGTGGTATCATGACCGGTTGTTGTTGTCTCGCTCGGCGGTGGAAAAAGCTGACCGCGAGTATCACAGCGCCTGCTACAGGCCGTTGAAAACGCTTGTCTGGGACAAAGCGTCCTCTGCAATGTCGCTTCTGTGAGATAAAGCCGTCTGAAACCAGAGCCGGCAATGTAAGTGGATGCGCGCGCATTTTCAAAATGGCCGCGCCCATTGTGTCAGAAGCATAACAAAGCTAACTGACGGTAGATTTCGATACGATCGTATTAAAACATGCATTAATTAATACATCGCTGTTAAAACGGCTTTTCCGTTTGTGGCAGGCCACAAGATTCTACGTTTTAAAATTCCTATGTTCCCGGCAGGCCTCGTGTTAAGTGACTTTCCCTTTTCGTGTGTTGCCTTGTGTCCAGTTATTCTGATATTGCAGTTGTAAGTCCTTCAAGAGTGTCTGATAAATGTCTAAATACATGGTATGACACTGATGCCAGACAATACAAGGATGTATCATGAACACTTAATGTAATAATAACCACAAAATGCTATAGGCCTAGTGTCTTGCACAATACCGTCCATCGAGCTACCTAATAACACAAATGACTCACCATGTACTCCATGTTGGAGGCCTGGGGGTAGACCTGGCCGCGGAGCTTGTTGTGCAGGTCCAGGATGAGATGCATGTCTCCCTCGGTGATGGCCCTCTTCCCCCTGGACCTGGCCCTCCACCACTCATCGTCCTTGTCCTTGTACTTGTCCAAGATGGACTCCAGTTGTGTGGTGTCGGGGAAGACAACCTGGGCCAGACACAGGAGCAACCCGCTCACCCTCCAGCAGCCCAGATAAAGAGGAGGAACACGCTTCATGCTTCACGTGCAATTAAGGTGGAATCGGATGGATCCTGGATTATTTTGTTACCTGAAAGGAATAAGAGGCAGAAGTGGGTGGAACATTATGCTGAGTACAACAATTTCAATTTGTGCATTCTCAACTGGAAAAACTGGGGAAGTGGACACATGCATCATGACTGTAACTTTGGAAGGCCACGAGAATGATGTGTGGAATATGTGTATAATTACACTGATTGGTCATCATCATAAATATTGTCCTTTTCAACAATAACTAGAAAAATTGCCCCTCGGGGGTCTCCACCAAGCCAGGTCCGATTGTGGCCTCCTGGTGGCACTATAATAGGCCAATGTGAAAAGGGTGCCATTTGTTCTTACGCCTTTGATGGCAATTGGATGATTTGAGGCATTTTGTTCCAAAAATGTATTTTGCAAAAATCCACCTGTTGGTGGCGCTATAACAGGCCAATGTGAAAAGGGTGGGATATATTCTTCAGCCTAGTAGGAAAGTGCACGAAAGATTTCACGTATAAATTGCACGCTGCGTTCATAATTTGAGGCTTTTTGTTCAAAACGGGCCAATCCTGCAAACTTTGAAAGCCAATGTTAGCCAATTAGGATGGAATATGAAATATCGGACAGATCCGTCTTGAGCACATAAGATACTGTCTAACGATTTGCAGGATTTTAGAACAAAATCTGGAGGAGTAATATCAATAAATGTGTTTTGCAAAAGTCGGCCTCCTGGTGGCGCTATAACAGGCCGTTCTGGAAAATTTGGGGCAGAGGTACATCGGTGGCAACCGGGGAGTGTGTGTGCACAGTTTGGTATGGACCGGGCCAACGGTGCCGGAGATTAGCTGTACGCAGACGGACGGACGGACAGACGCACACACACTGACAGACTGACAGACGGAGTGTAAAACATACTCTCTCCCCATGCCTTCGGCCTGGTGGAGACAATAAATTAACAATACATCTCGTGTTAGAGCATTGTCTCTTTTAGTAATGTGTTTTCAAATGATCTTTTCAAAATGTGTGCATTAGGCTATCTATTAGTGCCAGGCAATCAATAGATAGACAACTGAAATGGAGGACCCTGTCACCTGCTGATCCTCGTAGCAGTTTTTGTATTGACCTGTGTAGGCCTGGCTACTTTCGTTGAAATGTATAGCCTATATATTCTACATCATGGGTTCCCAAAGTGGGGTCCGGGGACCCCCAGGGGTCATTGAGGGAGTTCCAGGGGGTCGCCAGCTAAATGATAGTTTGGAACCAAATGGACCCTTATGGGTCTGTAACTCATGAGAGTGTACAAATACAATCTCAGAGTTAAATTAACAGTGATTATGCCATTAAATGGGGGTCCGTAGACTAATATGCATGTCAAACTGGGGGGGCCCTTGAAATTGAGTGGGTTGAGAATCTCTGCAAGAGCCGTAAAAATCTTCTCTTATGGGATTGGGGGTCCCTGCAGCCATATGTTTTTAAATGGGGATCCGCGGGCTGATAAGTGTCAATTTGGGGGTCCTTGACATGAAAAGGTTTGGGAACCACTGTTCTACATAGCATACTGTGAATACAAATTTCAATCAATCACAAGTTGGCAGGAGAGAGGTGAGAGATATTATGCGCTCTTACAGGTGAGGTGAGCCACCACCAGAGAGGCTCGCTTCTGTAAATTAATAACTTTATTTTAGGGCCATGGCCCAGGGACTTCAAAATGAAGAAAACATTTCACAATCTCGTAATCCCCATGGGAGCATATCTGGTCCACACATTTCTACACAGTGCGCCCTGTGTAAATACAGTTTTCACACATTATGTCATTGGAAAAATATTTTTTGTTGGGCACATGCAATATTTCATGCGCATGCGTGGGCTACCGCTACGGCTCAGTCCAATGCACGCAGGTAAGTTTTGCGTTTGTTTATTTTGCAAAAAAAATTACGTCGGAATTAAAAAAAAATAACATTGTTTTCTTTACCTGTGACAAGACAACGTGTCGTCCACACAGGAGTGAAATATATTTCCAAGATGCGCAATCCCCAGCAGCTCCAACCGCGTCTTGATTCAAGAAAATAAGCCTATCTGCTTTTCCACATCAACAAATCATCCCATCAGTTTGACAGAGCGCTGATCTATTGCACGGAATCAATTTTCTATAGTAGCCTAGTATACATCCAGCATGCAGTCATGGAGAGCTGTATGTACCTGTTGAATTCCTCAGGTCACTCAGTGCACTGTGGCTTCATGAGCGCTGCTCTTTTTCGTTTATATGCCAAATTTGGGTTCAACGATGCGTAGCGCGGGGGACCACGCCCCCTGCCCCCGGCCCCATCCCGGCAGCCCGATAGGACTTCTGAAGGTCTCTCGGGTTGAACTATATGTCTCTAGTATATAGGCCTATTTTTTTTGAGGCACTGAACTTGATCCTACTCGAAATGACGTGAAGGTAAACGTTGGGGGTTTATGAGAGCGCCCACTCATGTTATGTAAATGAACATCTAGCTCTGTCTGTTTGCTTCTTGCTTGTTTGTTTGCTTGTTGTCTTTTTTTAATTGACAGGAAACCATGGACAAACTAGTTAATTCCCCCCAAAAGGCTGCCTGGCAGTGTGTAAACAGGTCTAATTAAAACTGCTTTAGTTTTAAGCACCAAGTTAAATGGACTTTATATAAATGTATTTGTGAGACACATGCTTATTTAATAGATTGATATAGGAGTTGCCCATAGGCTATATATTTGAGCCATCACTGTTTGTAGACAGTCTATACCTTGATCTCGAAAGTTGAACTGGACTGAGATCATGTCAGGCTTTCTCGTGACTGTGTGTGAGAATGGTTTGCACCAATAAGCTTCAGTGGCCACAGCCACTAGGGTGGCCAGTGTTCCTCTGGGACGTGACCACAAAGCACTAATTCAGCTGCCATCGGGCACACTACACACTGCTGCTTTACATACACTAGAACATTTGTGAAGGTTTGTGGGTATGTGTGGGTAGGGTGTGTGTGTGTGTGTGTGTGTGTGTGTGTGTGTGTGTGTGTGTGTGTGTGTGTGTGTGTGTGTGTGTGTGTGTGTGTGTGTGTGTGTGTGTGTGCGTGTGTGCGTGCGTGCGTGCGTGCGTGCGTGCGTGCGTGCGTGCGTGCGTGTGCGCGCGCGCACGCGTGCATTTCTCTTTCTCAACTATCAGGTAGGCCATTGTAGATACTGACTTGGTCCAAAGCTGAGTTTGGTTTCTTTGTAGTTATTCCTGTTTTCTTTTCTTTTTTTTTGCCTTTGCATGCACACATAGGCTACTGTAAAAACTAATAAGGTAAGCACACACCGAGCAGAACAAGGTCTCTGTATTTGCAGGACTGTATTTGTCTGTCGAACATCAGGATTGGTCACTGGGAGGTAAGAAAGAGTGCCAAAATGATTTGTACAAAATAAAGATCCAAAGTTACTGACAGTGACAACCAAACTTCCAAAGTCCATACAATAGGCTATCTCTAAGAGCCTATTAGTTAGAAGCCTAAAACAGGATGAATTGTGTGTTTGCTTGCGCATATATAAGCCCCATACTTTTTGGAGCCAAGAACAAATATTTTGGAAATGTGGGTCCCCTGAGAAACAGTATGAAAACCCCTGTGTTAAATAGCAGGGAACTGGGTACATGGAAGGAGTATTTTGGTAAATGGCACACAGTATAACATCCTGATTTTTTATTTTTTTACACACTAGGGATTTTAGCACTGCAGTCGACGAATGTTGAAGGTAGAACTGTGATGCACGGACACACAGGAACGCACAGCAGGCCAGGAGCTCTGTTAATGTCAATGATGTAACCCAGTTACCCAGGGCTTTTAAAAAGATAGTCTTTAGCTGGAACAGAAATGATGTACATTTGTTTTTCTCCACCTAATAACATCCAATTCAAATCACATCGATCCAAATGCATAAAAGGCCGGAGAAAGTTTGAGAACATCACCCCATATGACCCACAAGTCCTGTGGGTCTGGCTATCCTTCCAGTCCACTTAGCTGGAAAGGTAGACAGTCAACAGACAGCCCAATGAAACGCAATTTCTCTCTCTCTCTCTCTCTCTCTCTCTCTCTCTCTCGCACGCACAAACACACACACGCACGCACGCACGCACGCGCGCACGCACGCACGCACACACGCACACACACACACAACAGCTGGGCCTCCCTCAACACATTGCTGTGCAGAAACAACTATTCGACTATTTTCTAGCTGACTGGACGTTAAGTTGTGACTTGTACAAACAAGCAGAATACAAGCAGTTTGGTACTGAAATAGACTTCTGGCACAAACGCCACCAGGGGAATGCTGGCCAACTGGCTAGGCATCCTGAAAATAATTATAATAATAATTTTCACTTGCCCCCCAGCGTCTTGTGCAGATAAAGTGAGTGAGTTTTCCCCCCTTTTTTTTGGGAAGAGGGGGTCACATTAGTAACCTTCAGATGCCTCTAATGATAGATACTAGCTCATTTTAGAATTCTATCCCATTATTTCAGCTAAATGAACAGACTGAACTGGGCAAATTCAATATTGCATGTGCTACACTGATTCAGATTGATTATTCTTAGTTGACACAGTGGTCTATACTAGGTCCACTGCTTTTATCCTCTATAACTAAAAAAGACATTGCATGGATGCACCTGATACGTATCTTCAGTGATGTTTCCTGAGGTCAACAGGGTTTCGGGTCTTCCAACATCATACCCCTCACTCAGGCGACCCAGCCGGGGTTGATCAAATCCCGACTTACGTCCCAGTAGCTACCCTTGATCAGCCCATCAGGGAATGAGCAAGGCCGTTGCTCCGGAACTACTCTGCCGGTACTGGGAGAACCAAAATCTGGCGTGTGGAAGGTATTATATATCAAATCTCTTGCCATTTTCGCTTAATGTTCACCCCAGAATAGGGACGCATGGGTTCATGTGGGTACTGCAAGAATTGAATTCACCAAGCCGTCCTTATAGTGGAAACTTGAAACTAAACAGCAACTTGTGCCTGTAACATACCATACCATCTTAACATTTACATGAATGGTATGTGTAGTCTCCGCTGGTTCTAACCACAATCTCAAGTGAGGAAAAAAACTAATCAATTATGAATTGTTATTGTAAATGCACTTGAACGTATCAGTTTTCCTAGGTGGTTTAGCTGCTTTCCATCCATGCATCACATGAAAAAACAAACCAAAAAACATTGACCTTCATTTTACAACAAAATCCTCATACAAAGCTGAACAAATAGCTTCATTTTTGTGGTTGTCTGTGGGAGATTGTCAGATACTGTGCCAGCAACAGCAGGGGTCTTTACAGCTAAAACGTGTGCAGTTGTATCTTTCACCACCAGATGTGCATGGCTTCCTTTCCATGGCCAAATGTGCTTCACTGTCCATATTTCATAGAGTACCCTATATGCCATCAACATACTAAATACCAGGACTGGAGCATATGATCTATTCTATACTATAGGGTAGGCTATATATAGGCTTAATCCGATTCAATTGACAGGAAACCATGGCAGATTCACTTTTTGCTTCAATTAGACAGGTAAGTGAAGACATACAGGAAAACAAGGGCAGAGAGGATGAATGACATGTGTGCAAGGGGGGGTCAGCATCCCCTTTTATTGATCACTTTCAAACTTTTCCTGCATGGACTATAGCTCCCAGTTACATCACAGACGTTCTGGAACCCCATAAGCCTGTGTGCAACCTCAGATCCTCAGATAGGACCCTCCTAGATCCTCCCTCAACTCTCTTGAGGGCATCCTTTTGGCAATTTGAGTTTTCAGTATACCACCAGAAATATGCATGTCTTGTCAATTGAATGTAGGCTATTATTATTTACAATGATTTGAAGTTTGAGAAATCTTTTGAAACAAGTATAAAATATTTGCTAATCAAAAACTCTGTACAGCCAGCCAGAATCAAACCAGAGTGACTGACAGAAACGCTACTGTTCATTTCCATAATATAAAACAGACTATCAGGGCTTTAACAATCAAAACCGTTCGCATAGCAATGATGCCCTCTGCAGGACACATAGCAAAATGATTGCTACAACCTACTACCTCTGAATTAATTTCATAAACCAATTATATTACATACATTTGATGACAAAGCACCGGGTTTTAAAAAAAAATGCACCACCTCAGAAGCACTAGCGTACTGTTTGCTACTTTGCTTTCCACTGGCATGATATGTCAGTACAATCATGTATGTTATTGTTTGATTGATTGATTGAAGAATTTATTAACAGTTTGCAGAATTACAGTACATTTCAAGCACAAACTCAATACAAAGGCTGTTAACTGTGAGTGGACGACCCAATTAAGCATTACACTATTATCAATGGGAGGTGAACCGATGAGGTGAACCGATGAGACACATCTCAATACACTGAATACAGTCCCATTACAAAAGTGAATCAATGTGCAAACACTGCCTTAGCAACATGACGGTAATGAACATTATATTGAAAAAACTGCTCTGCTGTAGGCATATGTATTGATAACTTTCAATATTGTTTTGCTGGCTTTATAAATGCCTTTTGCCTTTATACTATGAACCTCAATCTTTGGCATGACCTTGAAGTGTACGTGGAATACGTGCATTTTACTTGTCAATTCGTGTATGAGATTTAGCAGCCAATGATGAATGACTGTCAATGAGCAAAGTTTATGGTTGTTCATTCCTTATCATAATTTGTGACACTGTGTAGGCCTATGTTGTTTTTTAATTAAGTTGTGTTTTGTAATGTTTTACTGTAAAGCACTTTGGTACAACGTTGTTTTTAAATGTGCTATATAAATAAAGGTGTTATGGTATTTGTGGTAGCCTAGATTTAACACAAATACTTTTCCATGTGGGGCTGACGTCATATGCACCGTATTCGGAAACTATGTTATCATGGCGTCATCACGATGACATGAGCGGACACAAGCTATATGGTCTAAGCGGGTGCCTTCCGACAACTTACCAGTTTAGATCGACCCAAACGTCCCGACCGTTGGTATTTTTTAGCGATTAAAATACCTAGACAGTTGAGTTCTTGTTACATCCATCCAGGAGGTGCGGTGTCAAAACCTTCAAAATAATCACTACTCCCAATCGCTAGGTGGAGACGTTCCCTGGACAATGGACACTGAGGGGAAATAAATCCAACATGGCGTCCTGCAGGCTAGCATGTACGGGGCTAAATGCCCTTTATTCGTCATTTTGTGCACCAAAACAGGTAATTGTGTGCATATATATCGATTTAAAGTTAACATCTGAACACAGTAACTATCAATCAAGTAAGCCCACCGACAGGGTTGACTGTTAGATCAGTAAATGAAGAATATTGCAGAGAAACATCCGATTCCTAGCTCTAGATTAGGCTACTAGACACTGCATGTATTCGATAACACATGTTATTTAGTAAGATTCTTGTGTTCTATGTTCCATACGTGCCGATTGTCTTGTCCAGTCAGTGCTGCTAAATGTTAATGACCTAACACAGTGGCTCTCAACCAATGATCCGTGGACCACCAGTGGTCCTTGAGGGGGTCCAAGGTGGTGCCCAGCTAAATGGAGTTAGTTGGTAACCAAATGGACGCTTATAGGTCTTTAACTATTTAGAGTAAGGGTCCATTTGGTTTCATATTACAATCTCAAGAGTTAGATTGTTGTTAAACATCTGCATCATTTCATTTACAAGAAGTCTACACAATTAGAGAATGCCTGTTATCTCTCCAATATCAATACAGTACAGAAATGTGGACAATCTTATCCAACAATAACAAAATGTTCTTCAGTCTTGGGCCTGAGAGGATACATGGTGGATCGTGGCTCAAATGCAGAATAAATAATTGGCCTTTTTATAGGGAAAAAGGTTAAACCACTGACCTACCCATGCCCTTACCCTTAATGATTGTGACTGCAGGTGCTGCGGAGCTGCTGGGCTGCGACGGAGCAGGTGAGGGGTTACTATGTCGACTGGAGGATGGTACGGGATGTCAAGAGACGACAGATGGCATTTGAATATGCAGATGAAAGGCTTCGTATAAATGCATTGAGGAAGAACACCATCCTGCCCAAAGAGCTTCAGGTAGGATACAATTACCTATTAACACTGTTCACTACAAGAAACCTTTCTTTGTCAAGAGGATGTGACAGTCACTTAATAATTGATACAATCTGTAGGATAACATAAGTAACTTTACTCAGGTGCTGCTGTGTATTTTTGTCTTTGGTTTGTAGTCGATGGCAGACGAAGAAATCCATGCGTTACCCAGAGACAGCTGCCCTGTCCGGATACGCAACCGGTGTGTGATGACCTCTCGACCCCGGGGGGTCAAGATCAGGTGGCGACTCAGCAGAATTGTATTCCGTCACCTAGCCGACCACAATCAGATGTCTGGGATCTTTAGGGCCAGGTGGTGATATGGAACGATGGGAATGGATAGCCAGTTTGTGGACAGCCAGTTTGTGTCTGGTCATTTCAAATACAAGACATGATCAAATCTCTTTTTGGGGCAATTAAAATGTTCCATCAATGGTTGGATGGCTTTGCGTTTACCAGTATGACAAATGTATGCATTCACATCCATCTACAATACTGGCAGTACATTACACACTGTTGGCTGGCTAAAACTGTATTTGTTTCTGTATGAAAACTAGAGAGCTCAAACAAATATAAATTAATGATTGTATGTATGAATAAAACAAACATGTGAATTACTTCTGTCAGTAGTGTCTCTTGATGTACAGAATATCTGGCTCATGTAGTAGGTTGTATTATAATATCCATTGAAAGGTATACATGCGATAGGACATGTTTCAGTCCCTCCCTATTAGCCATCATTTGAAATGTTGTGATTGACATTCAAACTATTGTTTCAGATCAAAATAAGCACAACCATTAAGGCATTAAGACGAGTGAATCAGCCAAATTGTAAAACTGATCAAGGAACACTGATGCAGACACACTCAAATCGATTAGGCAATTGGTCATGCTTGAATGTTTGACTGCTGACAGAAACCTCCACTAGCCCACATTGCATTAAAATCAACCAATTTTGGCTGTACAGTTGTGGTGTGGAAAATAAGGGAAAACAAATGCAATAAGAATAGACAACACAGCCATTTGACCGTCCATTTGTATTCATTTTTTACCCCAAAATAAATGCATTACAAAACGTTAATCATCCCGTCTCATTTAGAGGATCATAGTCACTTCGCGACACGTTGTGAGCTTGTATATTGGCTATTTTCATTATTTCTTAAATATTTGTTCTAATTTATGGAATTTCTTAAGATTATACTTTTATTTCTTCATGGAATTACTGGGGGGGGGGGGGGGGGGGGGGGGTTAATCATTGAATTTTGTTTTTAATTCATGTTTTTTTTACTAATGTTTTGAAATAATAAAGTAAAGGGACCCATAAAAATGTGGCTGCGACCCACAAATGGGCAACAGTGATTTACAGGACAGTCAGACCAATGCATTCTTCTTTTGCCTTCCCCTACGTCCCCCTGTGCCCTTATACGTTTGGGCCCCAACCTTTTTCTTGGTTCTCCCACCCGGTGGATTCTTTGGTCTTCCTTTAGATCTCCAGGTGGTCTTTTTCATTTTCTTGATTGCCCTCGTCTCCTCTTCCTCATCTGCTGAGTCAGAGGCAGAATCACTGCTGCCCTCCATTTCAGCCCAGCTTACCACTGCATTATTCTTAGGCTTTCCTTTAGGTCTACCCGCAAACCTATTTTTCCATGCTTTTGTACCCCTCTTGTCGTCTTCATCATCAACATCCAAAAGGTTGCACCATGTGTCTTTACTTCCAGCAGCCTCTACCATATGAACAGCAATGTTGTCCATTTCATTCGTCTCATCTGTGTCCACCTCAGACTCATTCCTTCTTGGCTTCTCCAGCTGCACTTTCATCCCAGGGTCAGGGACTTGTCCATGGTAACGCTGGATGTGACTCTTCAGGCCAACATTGTGATTAAAGCCCTTATTACAGTGCGGACACTGATAGGGTTTCTCTCCCGTGTGGATGCGCATGTGGGATTTGCGATGGCTTGCCTGGCTGAATGATCGCTGACATAACTCACATACAAACCGCTTTGCCCCTGTGTGCATAACCACATGTCTCTCCAGTGCACTATTAGTGGGAAAGTCCATGTTGCACATGTGACAAATGTGCACTTTCATCCCTGGGTCAATGACTTGTCCATGATAACGTTGCATGTGACTCTTAAGGCTAACATTGTGATTAAAGCTCTTATCACAGTACTGACACCGGAAGGGTTTGACCCCTGTGTGGACACGCATGTGGGATTTGAGGTGGCCCGACTGCTTGAATGAACGGCCACACAAGTCACATACAAACTGCTTTGCTTCCGTGTGGGTTGCCATGTGCCTCTGCAGCGCACTGGTGTTGGAAAATTCCATATTGCATATGTAACAAATTTGCTTCTTTGGATTTGGACCACTGTGACTGTGACTCAACAGGTGGTCATTGCGCTCTTTGCTCCTGGAAAACACCTGTGGACAGTCAGGACACTGATAGGGCCTCTTCGCAGGGGGATGGCTCCGCTCGTGTGCGAGTTTGTCTTGCGTCCGTTTGAAGGTCGAGAGGCAGAACTTGCACACATGCTTGAAGCCTCCCTTGTGGATCTTACTGTGAGCTTTTAGATGAGGCTTCCTGGCAAATCTCCTGCCACACACGTTACAATAATAGGGCTTGATTTTGTGCTCGCACGTGTGCGGCTTGAGAATGTTGAAAGACGTTCCACAATCTGGGCAAATTTGGCATAATTCTATGCCGACTTGTGCGCCGTCTTCTGTATCCGAGTCATTGTCCGTACGCTCGCTGTCAGTGTTGTGTTGCTCCGGGGGACCCCACATGCTGTCCGAATGGTGCTCTCCACCAGCCAGTCTGTTTTCTCCTCGCTCATCCGGGGAGTCACTTTCATCACTAAATGTAATTTCAGTAATTACCTGTGGAACACCGCTGCAGCCTGGGGTGTCACCTGAGAACACGGCCTGTGAAGGATAGGAATTAAAAGCTTGCATTAAAGCTGTGGCCATTATTACAGGCACCTTTGCATTTCATATATGTATACTGTATATAATGATTTAAAGGTTGTGTTTAAAATAGTCCTCAGGTCTAAATGGGTTAATGAATGTATAGCAATTTACAAATGTATTGATATAGTGTTTACTCAGTCAGTGTAGATATCTAGGGCCATCCGAGTATTTTAAAATGTTAATTGTGACCGCAGGTCAGTTTACTATGAAATCGTGCATTTCCCGTCAGTCCGTTAGTCACGCCTCCATATATGGTCACAGATCGTGACATCACGTCTAGTCACCTACGTCTCCATATATGGTCACACATCGTGACATCACGTCTCCATATATGGTATACGCAAAGGTTGTCGACATTCAACAGGACAACTGCATAATATACAAGGCGTGTCCCAGTGCAGACTGCAACAACAAACTTGTAGTAGACAAAACCTTTCCAGACTTTAAATACAGACTTGTACTGAAGATCAAAATAGAAGACTCTAAGGACGAACTATGGGTGACATGCTTCCAGAAAACAGCTGAGGTCCTGCTGTCATGTCTTTATAAACAGTCAAGCTGGAGACATACAAAGGTAACGATCAAGTGGACACCACAGTAATCGATTTGAAATCCGACCAGTGGCTAACAGGGCCGGAAATAAAGGTCTGGCTCTACCTGGGCCCGAACTGGGGTGGCCCGAGGCCCCGCCTGGCCTTACTAATTAGCACTCATATTACACCGTACCCGGCCCGAAAACGTGAAAAAGAATCCATAACACTGACCTCATCAAACCCTGAGGATAGCCATGCATGGTTTGACATACTAGATCTGAATATATGAGCCAGCCTTAGAGTGTATATATTAATAGAGACGGCACCCGGAGGAAACCCTGAGGCGAAATGGACATAGTGGCCGAATTTGGTATTGCAGCTCGAGCCAGCGCTGGTTCGTTGACCATCATTGCGCACATTCACGTTATCAGTTCACGTGAACGCGTGCAATGATAGTCAACGGCCAGAGGCCCAGCGCGTTCACGATTTGGCTCAATCCATCCCAGAATGCACTCTGTTCCTTCCTGGAAGGAGGAGTGAAATCGTCTTATGCGCTTTTGAGCAACTTAATGCAAGTGGATGGGAGGAGAAATCCGGTGATGTCTCCATTAATATATACTCTAAGGAACCAGCCAGCAACTCTACATCTGACCTCACTGACACCAGGTTAATAGTTGAACTCCTGCTTCTCAACTGTGATGTATTAAGAAGCTCTGTTGTTTCAGCACTTTCGCTTCTTGCCCTCAGGCGTCTTACTGGTACAGTAAGTATTTTATTGAATCTATTTCTGTTCTTATTTATCTTGGTTCTTCACTTTTACCTGTACCTCTTGTGTTTCTGCTGCTGTGTTGCTGTATTTCCCTCCAATAACTAATCTGCACTGCAGTCTTTTAACTGTCTACTGGATGCTCTGTGACTGTCTATTCCACATTATTTACATGGTACAACTCTTACCTGTTGTCCAGTTAATTCGGGACACACCGCCTGTTCCTGGCCATCGGCTGTTGGGGAGTATGAGTGTGGCTGGTTTTTCCACTGGTTGCAGTATTCACACTGTGGGCACTGTTGGGTGATGATCAGAAGGGAGCCCTGTAGGATCTTCTCCAACCTACAGCTGCTGCCACACAATGGGCAGCTGTGCTCGAGGCAGTCTTCATCCACCACATACAAATACTTGCCTCTCATTGGCAGATGTTGCAATCTGAAAGTAATATGGAAAAGTACAAGTGATGGTTAAAAATGGTCCATAGATCGTAAATATGGCTTTTAAATGGCTCAACTCTTAGGTTTTCAGATTCAAATGTTACGTAACTTAATGACTCTTTGAATGTTTGTTAACCCATTTAGACCTGACCCGAGGCCGATTTTGAAAAGGCCTTCTAAAAGCCTTTGGCAGTTTTATGAAAAGACACCCTAAAAACCTGAGGTCTTTCTGAGAAATTTAATTGAATCTGGAAATCCAGAATCTGGAAAAAACGACAAGGAGACGTGCACGTATTCCCGGCTTCAGAGATACAGTAACGCTGCCGCGGCAGCCGGTCTTAAGGGGAAATAATGTGGCTGCGGCAGCCGGTCTAAATGGGTTAAACATTGTACAGTTAAAAGTAGGTTAAGTTATGCTTGGTCAAAACTGTTAAAAGCTATACATTCTGATAACATTGCTATAGAGTTTTGTTCCTGTGGGGGACTTACTTTTCCTTGTTTAAATCTTCTTGTTCCTGACCCCGTTCTAATGTGACAGCATATGAATGATCTGTTGAGACCATACATTGTTCTGGCATCACCTGGATGGCTGGATGAGAACAAACAAAATGGAAAATAATCAAAATTAGTCTAATGATTAATTACTCTGTTGATTATCATTTAACCCGATATATTTTAGGCCCACAAAAGAATCTCACATGTGTAAAAGGATCTTACCCTTTGAATTCAACATCAGCTCATTGGGATGAGAAGTTGAACAACTACACATGTCAAGGGAATCACATTGGCATCCAACATCTGTGGTCTCCTACAGAAAAGAGTTAAAATAATGGGAATAAAACAGCTATTACAAACTTTTTTTATATATTTTGGGGTTTTTCTACCTTAATTGAGACAGGAAACAGGAAGAGAGAGACTGGGAATGACACACAGCAAAGGTCGTCGGGACCGGGACTCAAACCTGCGACAAGCTGTCAGGCATGCGCCTATATGTGGTATGTGCCTGGACCACTAGGCCAGCGGGTGCCCCAAGATAACCATTTATTAACGATGTTATAGTTTTTGAGCACGTAAATCCGCTATTTAAAAAAAAAAAAAAAAAGCTGGCCAGCATGTCAGCACATAAACAGCCGCCCCAACCCTGCACAAACCAAGCCAGTTTTGTATTATCTTCAACAATTTATTCATTCCTATTCTTCCCAGACAATAATGCACCTTAAGCACCACAACACTGTCGCAGAACACAAGCCATTCAAGATACATGCTACCATTAGGCATGCTTTTTTTTTTTAAGCCCTGTTTCGCCTTGTCAGAGTGTGCATTAACATTATCCCTTGTTGTTACACAGGGGTTGACATTAATGGATACCTAACCCAATTGCCTGTGGCAAATAAATAAAACTTTCGGGCACCCCAAAAGCATACTTTTGGGTTGCCCGACCGGGCAAGTACGTGTTTGAGTGGGGACACAACAGACTTCAGTTTTCTATAAACACAACACGATATAAGTCTATAAACACCTGGACATGGCCAGAGCGCTGTCTCTCTGTCTCTCTCTCTCTAGTGTTTACTTTTGTGTCATGACTTGATTGTTCATTCCTGTGACTTTAACTAAAAATTCAATATTTTTGAACTGGAACAGGCTGAGTTAGAGTAAGGAAACTTTTCAAGCATGTAAGTTGAAAATTGAAATAAGTGGTAAAATGAACGCTGATTCAAATTTGAGCTATAATTTTATAATAACGGCAATTTACTTTCCGGGCAAGTGGGCATGATGACCTGTGGGCAAGTAGAACATGGCCTGTACTGACAGGCAAGTGCCTCTTAGACCTTCGGGTCAACCCCTGTACATCATTCTAAAAAAGGTTGTTCAATGAGCGACATAATTTGGATAATTTAATCAGTCACTAAACAGTCAAGTGGGATGAAAAGTAAGTAAGTAATCTCTCCTCGAAAAGACAGGGGTGGTCATTGAAACCACAGAATCACTCAGTCAGAATATATGGTACAGTAGGTACAATAAACTAACCATAATCCACAAATAGTATGAGAATATCCATCAGACATGTATGCTGTGGAATGATAATAATGTCAGTACATGATCATTATCAGACCTACATTTACCCTTCCATTTTTTGTGACTGCAGGTCCACAGGTTTTGTAGCAATTGTAATCGTAAGCATTTTGGTTTAGATTGATTAATTTAACATAGAAGAGTACATGTATTACAAATACTAAATAATATAATAAATAAAATGATTTAACCCTAGAAAGCACGGTTTCCATCGGGGACAAATAGACAGGTAGGTAGTAGTACATGGGTGTCTTTGTGTAGTTTGTAGTGTCTTGTAGACTGCTGTACCTTACTTGCTGTACCTTTTTACCTCCTTTATGATGAATTGCTGTTCTGTTCTTTGACTATTTGTATGTCTCTAAATGTTTTGATGAATTGAACAAGGTGGACCCTCTTGTAAACAAGTGTAATGCTTAATTGGGTCGTCCACTCACAGTTAACAGTCTTTGTATTGAGTTTGTGCTTGAAATGTACTGTAATTCTGCAAACTGTTAATAAATATTTCAATCAATCAATCAAACTAACGTATGTCCTCTACCCTGAGCCATCCACCCTAGCAAAAATTAATGATTGAGCTCAGGTAGGTTAGATGAGTTGTATGTGTACGCCCCTTCCAAGCAGCTGCCTGACTTTGTTTTGGAATGTCTGACTGGAGCCTTGTTTTTAAGGCCTTTGTGTTGCTAAGGTACAAAGATGTGCATGGCTGCATGCATAGTCATCATAGTGACATTTCCCCCCGTTTTTGGAACCTCGACAATGTTTTACTGGGCGCTAAAAATGCAATCATCTGTAGCTCTCATGAAATACCTTTAGGATACGATACTGCGAAAGGGGTTTTCTATGTTCTGCAGTGCGCTTAATAGTTGGACAGGCTCTACCCATTTCTAGTCTACGTAAGTATGCAGAGATATCCCGACACAGCGGCGGGACACGGAACATCTTCAAACGAAATCAAAATGTGCCATTGGATGAGTGCTCCAGCAAGAGTCCCCATTCTCCCCAATGTATTAATTTCCGACTGACCAGTGACTCTAGGAGATCCTGTACACTCGCAGAACGTGGTCCTCACACTAACAAAAAGTTTGAGAAACATCGATCTCAGCACTGCACGACCCGTCCTCTTACCTGCGGTGGTCCAGCGGACGATGAGCTCGCCGTGGCGGCATGGTCGTCCGTAGCCTCGGAGCCGGTGTGCTCTGTGGTGGACCACGGGAACACGCTGGGAACAGAGCCGGGTTTCAGATGCGGTTTGTAGGCTGCCGTTTCAGGGTAGTCGCTCCTCGCGAAGTGTTTGCTGCACACACGTAACCAGCGCAGCTGTGTGAAGTCGATCGCGGTGTTGGGGCTGTAGCCCGGGTAGCGAACGGCGAGCAGCCATCGCTTGCAAAGTTCTGGGTTTTTGGGGAAACAGTGGAAGGGCGTTTGGTGTATGTGAAATCTTTTTGGGAAGTTACCGCAGCCCGCGACCACGCAACGCATGATTTGTTTTCTATTTTTCTCCGATGAGAATTCTTCTTCCTCTTGGATTTCAGAAAATGGCGGAGACACACGACTTCCAGTGTTTTGCCAGGTTTTGCGAGAGAAACAAGCAACCTGGTCCGTGAAAACCAGAGCCAAAGAGTAGGCTCTGGTGAAAACAAGCCCCAAAGAAGCGACTATTTGAAAATACAAATATTTTTAAACATTTTAACCATAGATTTAGTCTATGATTTTAACATCACCAATATTTTCCTGGCATAAAATATTTTCAGATGTGGGTCTGCAGACAAATACATAATTATTTTGGGGGTCCTTGAAACATGAAAATCTTTGAGAACCACTGATTTAAACAACATTATGAAACAAACCCCAAATAAGCAAAGTCTACACTTTAGGAATAAGCCCAAACAAACACAACCCGCAACTACTAATATGTACAAGCAACTTTAAGCAACAAAGTTGCTTATAATAAGCGGACATGGCAACACTGACGACTTCTTCTTCTTCGTCTCGGTCGTGTTTGCTTTGCATTCTGCAACCATAAACACGTGCACATCACCCCCTATTGTCCCGGGGAGAAGACACAACAACATTCAAACATTCTACATCACAACGTGCTGCTATGTGGATATTACACATAGTTATGATATAGGCTATATTGGTTTAAAACACAGAGGTTCGCCAGGGTTTTGGTTGATCGCCCATCTTCTTCATTCACACCAATAATGACAGTGCAACATACTAGACTATGAAATGAAATGAAATCTATATTTACCCAGGGTATCTGGGCTAAGCTCAAGAACTTGTTTCCAGCCAGGCCCTGCTCATAGAACACATTTCATCGTAGTGGTTGATGCCTTGTTCAAGGGCATTTCAGCGGTGGTAATTTTAACGTGTCGGACGGCTGGTTCGAACTGGGAACCTTCCGGTATCTAGACCGCGCCGCTATCCGTTCGGCCACCGCTGCCACAGAGTAACTGACTATTCAGAATGTGCAGAATATAATATAATAATATTCTCTTGAGAACTCCCAAGACCAAGGGGGAAGTTGGGGAACATCTGATCAAATACTGATTGTCCTCTCTCTGGGAGGTTTAGTAATTTTTAATAAGTCTGTCTGTGTTCTGGTGAATTTGGGGAGTTTGATACTTGTATCAGGCTTACTACTTTTTGTCAAAATCTGGGTGTAGAATGCTTGTTTACAACTTTTCTGGTTTTAGGAAAGTGCCACCAGGTGGAGCTATTTAGCTGAGGATGGATGTAGCATCAAAATATGAGGCTCTTGTAAGGTGTTTGAAAGACCAACACATGTATGAGTAAAATATACAGCAGTTTCCACAGTACAGGACATCCTGGGAATTAGAATGATCTACTGTTGTTTCAGTTAGGTTATGTTGATCTACTGTACATGACCAGTGGATTATTTGTCCAATGTAACAATCTGAACTGTGTTGATAGTATAAAGATACTATCAACGCAGTGAGTGAGAAGAATTTCTTTGCATACATGTTTTACCAAACCTGTTGAAACAGGAAGTCCATTGAATCAACATGTAGGCATGTCATTTCTCACCACCCCCGTGCAGCAGTATAATGCAGTGTTGCAAAATATAATGTCTTGGTACTTGTTTTATTTGCACCTGTCATTTGGATATGTACACTAGTACACTATGGTTGCTTTAGACTATGCGCCTTAGGTTGCTCTTACTATTTTCAGTAGTGGCCTATGTCAAATAGTGGCCATTAAAAGATTACCAGGGCTACCACTGGTGGTGTTACAGCAAAGCATTTATTTTGCTGGTACTGTGATACCCCTTTGCTACTCAACATTATCAAAACATCAAGTATCTAAGAATTCATCAGCTGTTTAATGAGAATATAATTCGGGACTATGCTATGGCTGTTTTTGTCTTCTGCAATGTCTTTGAACAATATCTATATGATTATAGAAATATGATCTATCTATAGGCCTATAATTATAATCAGGTGTCCATTTGGAACCAAATGGAGCCGTAAGTGTCCATTTGGTTCCATTTGTACATCCCCCCTTTGAGAACTACTGTCATAGGGAAGAGGTTAAAGTGGTTCCTGGGATAGGAGAATTTACCACCACAACAATAATGAATACCGGTAGGCCTACATGTAGTTTGCACTTCTGCCATTTTGCCAGAAAAACTGTTAACATGCCCACCAAACCTTGGCCATGAGCTCCCCACTACTACAGTATGAGACATACACAAATCATGGTGCCTATATACAGACTTGTCAATTAAAGTCAAACAGTGTTTGTTTGGGAGTCGTGTGTTCATGCGTTAGGGTGACTAATACTATAGACCTAAACTGTCCCCTGCATCTCACATTTTGTTTTAAAATGCTAATTTTGGTCATGGTTGGTATGCCTGACTTGGTACTGTAGCCCAGGGGATATTTATCATGTTATTTAACATGCTTAAAAACACATCTAGCAGGAAAAGAGACAATGAGAGAGCATTACAACAGAAATCCAACTATTAGGGGACTATAGGGCATTTGAAGATTTTGAACACTGATGCCCGTCAGTCACAATGTGAGAGAGGGTCTCAATTTGTGGGACACCTGAAAACTCTTAGAAATTAGGGACTGTCCCACGCAAAGAGGGACATCTGGTCACCCAAACGTGCAAGGCTGCGTGCGTGTACATACATGTGCATGTATGATGCTAGTGTGTACTTGTGTGAAGGCCCAAGCAAGCACCAATATAGTCCACCAAAGAAAACAGGTTTCCTAATGTTTACATTCTGAGTGAGTGGTGGAAAATGTTTGCCAGTGGAGTTGGAGCTCATAATGTAGCTACATGTGGTTTTACTCACATTGTTCCTCGTCTATCTGTCAGGGGAGTTTTAAGTGTGTTCAACAACCATTGCAGTCATTACTGTCTTTAACTGCTCAATATGTCCATTCTCAATAGCTCCCATCGCTGTTACACTGTTGTTAACAGGGTGTAAATCTACATTTATTGCACAATGTGGACACCAATGCAGTAGCATCTGCCACAGGGGGGAAACATGCCCCAAATGACCAAAAATGGTCTGACACAGTGGCACTCCTCAGTCTGAATTACATTTCACTCAACCCAGAGTTGTGGGTGACCAATCAGAGCTCACTATTCAGAGTTTTTTTTGTTGCTGTGATGTTGGAATCTGTTTGTAACCGTCCCTTGGAAATAAATATTCCACTCTGAAGTTCCAGACTAATATCTATGCAGTGATATGATATGTCTGGCCAGGCCAAGTCAAGAACCCTATTTTACATAGGGGAATCTAGTCTGCCAAATATCTTTGGGCTAGCTACCGCCTACCACATCCCACTTTACTGCTACTTCATATATTTTAGAAATTAGATGAAAATCTGTAAGAGGAATGTTGTAAAGACGATTTTCCTCACTGAACTTGATTATAACGCCTTCTCAAAGCCTTGGTGTTCGCCTTTGAAACTCCAAGAGATGGGTCCATCTGGTTACATTTGCACTCTCAGATTTAAATTAACAAGTCAGGATGTTATTGTATTGTATAACAACAGAGTAGCAATTGTGCGTTTAAGTATGAATTTCTCTGTTTGTTTTGTTTTTGTTTTAGCTTGAGACCTCTAAACAAATGGGAATGTCATTCACACAACTGCAATCTGTTGCAGGCAGGCTGGTGTCTGGGTGGGGACAAGTTATGTTCTTGGGTCCCTTCACACACAGTGACACATGTATTACTAAGATTCAAAGAATGTTGGCTTCTTTCTTCCCCCCCCAAGAGTAACAAATGAGGGAACTTTTTCAAATGGCTTTCCCTCTGGGTGTTTTGAGAATGTCAGCTAGCTGGGACAATTTGTGAAAAGTTATTGCGTTTAATCCAGTGGTTTCATGTCAAGGACCTCCAAATTGACACTAATTAGCCTGCAGACCCCCATTTGAAAACATATGCCAGGGAACCCCATAAGAGAAGATTTTTACGGCTCTAGCAGTGATTCTCTACCAGTTTCTAGACCCCCATTTCTATCTATGGGACCCCAATTTATATTGTAAAATCAATGTTAATTTAACTCTGAGAGTATATGGAACCAAATAGACCTGTTAGGGTCCATTTCATTGGTTCCATTTGTACACTCTCAGAGTTACAGACCCATAAGGGTCCATTTGGTTCGAAACTTTCATTTAGCTGGGGACCCCCTGGAACTCCCTCAAGGACCCCTGTGGGTCCCCAGACCCCACATTGACAACCACTGATTTAATCAATGGATATATCTTCCCCAAGGCCTGCCAGTCAGTCAATCTCTTACCTAACACAGCAAAGCAAACATTTTGCTATTGGTTTGAATAATTCGTGTCTGAACTTGGCAAAGAAAGAAGAGGTTTAGGCAGGACCTTGGATCAAAAGGTTTGCGAGTCTTATTGAATGCCTGTGACCTAGTTCATAACAGAATGGTGTTGTGTACAGTCACCACTCTAATTAGCCCAGTGTGAGGATTGGATTCCTGTCTGTCTGTGTCCCAGAAGCCTCCTCCTCCCCCTTTGACTTTCATATCAGTGTTTACCATCAGCAAATTTGCTGAATGTGCTGAAACTTCAAAGAATGAAGCATATTAGGCATGCGCTGTTAACCCGTAAAATGCCAAAAGAAGGCAATAAAACTCCTGCAGTACAAAAAAAGGGATAAGAAAACTAAAAAACTAAGATGTGTAGCCCCTCAACAAAACCATTCCTTTCATGACAATCAAGGTCAGCGCAGAGCTCTCATGTGGTTGAGCAATAGCAAAAATGTAGCAAAATTAAAATCTCAGGACGTTTCCTGACATGCTAGAGCACATGCTAGAGAATGTGACCTCTGATCACGCTCTCATCTAGGCCTATAGGCCCTATACTGTAGCCTATGTCCCATCCTTTTTCATCATGACAACTCTGTGAAGAAAGCCGTAGTCGAAAATAGCCGTTCTACAAACTCACGGTGGCGTGCGAGCTTGTAGATCAGCTATGTTCGGTGCATGACACCGTTGTACGGAGTGTAGGCCTACATTTAGGCAAAAACTGAAGCCAGTGTAGGTCCAAACATGTCGACCGCCTTTTCACATTGGTTCAGGAATGTTGGCCGCTCTTCAAACTTGTGTCAGTCAGCGTGCTAGATAAACGCTCTCAGTTCATAAATAAGATTGATTGCGTTGCATGCCGCTAGTTCCTGTTCTGTGTTTTCCCATACAAGCTGTTCTGTCATAAGCATTCATGCTATCCTGCCATCTAATTTCCTCTTTATAAAAAGCCCAAGCCCAGGCATGCTGAGGTGTTTTAAAGTGCCCCCTATCTAATTATCAAACCGCACAAAGGCATACTTAACATCTGTGCCTGTTGGAGTGCGTGCGTGCATGCGCGTGTGCACATGCGCGCGTGCGTGCGTGCGTGCGTGCGTGCGTGCGTGCGAGAGAGAGAGAGAGAGAGAGAGATAGAGAGAGAGAGAGAGAGAGAGAGAGAGAGAGAGAGAGAGATTGGACTACACACACACACACACACACACACACACACACACACACACACACACACACACACACACACACTCTGACTGGGCACATGGAATGAGCATGGTTGGACACTGTATATTCAAAGGAAGTGACTACCACTACTTTGCGAGTGTACAAGTTAACCGACAACATTGAGAGATATTCTGTTTGCTTCATACATGTGAGTCAGATTACACCAGAAGGGAATCTGATTTTCAACGTACGCATTGGCTTCACGAGTTACAAATATTTATGAGATTGTTGTGATTCCATATCATGGATTGCACTTTACGAGTTACGCATGTGAGACTGTTCTGATTCCATAGAAATAAGAGATGAAATTATGAATAAGTCAACTCATGAAAGTGTTTGCGAAATCTAAAAAGCAAAGTTTATTGATATGCCACAGATGATGTTACAGAGCCTGTGTGTAAGCATTGCCCCTTGCGTTGTGAGCTTGTGGTTCTTCTATTTAAAAAAAAAAAAGCTTTAACAACACAAATCTTGTACGGGGCTCCTTGGCACAAAATATTTAAATGTGGGGGTTCCTTGCCATGAAAAAGTTAGAAAAGACACTGCTATAAGGAAATGATCGCTAGGGTGTGTTGGCTCCTACGTACATACAGTACATGCCCACAGGGCCATCCAAGCCACACACATACACGCAGAATGTTGGGATGTGTGTGAAAACTGTAGCTGTCAACCTCCTGCTCTGATGACCCCAGCACATTCTCTGTGCCATTGTCCTGCCTCACTGTGAAGTCTCATTGTCAGCTCAGTACCGGCACAAACTGGTACAAGTCAATATCTTCTGGTGTGTGTGTGTGCGTGTGTGTGCGTGTGTGTGTGTGTAGAAGAAGTATATATATATATATAGAGATGCATGACAGAAACAGAAACAGATATCACATAACAGAAGAGCTCATCATTCTATTCTCATCTGTATCTCACACTGTGGCATGCCTAAAAATAGCACACAAACACCTCTCTAAGTCCAGGTGTTGATAGTCGAATCGGGGGACAATAAAATAGACCAATTATGAAATGTAATGAATGTTGGCAGTGGCGTGTTGCCCGTTCATAGGTATGCTGAACGGGGATCAGCCACTAATCTGGGAGAAACCTGCCTTTGTCTAAGTATATCGTTACATTGTCCCTTTAAGAATGCTATGTATGTCAAACACTCTCTTCATTGCTCGAGCAGAGAACAAGAGAACAGGCCACCAGGGAAAGCTGAACCCAAAAGAATGCAGCTCTCTGGCATTCATTAACGAAAGAAGCTAGCCCGCTCTGCGGAGGGACGCGGAGGGAAGGGCCTTTCACTGCGCTGTGGAAGGACGCCGAGGTAAAGGCCTTTCATTGGGCCTGGGCCGTGGCTCAGCGGTCCAGGCACCTTGGCTGGTAATCCAGTCTGGCAGTGTGCCGCGGGTTCGACTCCCGATCCCGACGGCCTTTACTGCATGTCATCCCCCCATCTCTCTCCCCATTTCCTGTCAGCCTACTGTCTGTCCCTCCATAAAAAAAATATAAAATAAAGGCGAAAGCCACAAAAAAAAAAACATTTAAAAAAAAAAAGAAAAACAAACGCCGTTCATTGCTCTGTGGACGGTTGTGGAATGTGTGAAGAAGAGCAGAGCGATAAGGTGACGTGGAGTGATTGGATGTGCAGAGGAATAGGAAAGGAGAATGGTCAGTTATATTTTGCTTTCCGTGTAAATGTCAGGGTGCTTGAGCGAATTGTTGAAATTCCGCCTCATTCCGCCCAGTCATCACGAGTCGGGAGACCAGCTTTTGCATATATTAGAATATTTTATTGCTTTATGAAATGTTGCATGAATTTGATTTTAACAACCTTCATATTGTTAGGAGTTCACAGAAATGTCTTTGCTTGAGGTCAACACTTGGTTGGTTGGTATACACAGCTTGACATGACCGTGATTGTCTGCACATAACTTACATAATAAAACATAAGATAAACTCTTTGGCATCCTGCTCTCAGCACTATTATACTAAAATAATACATCTGTATAAAATATATATATATATATATAATTAACCTTTTTGTTAGTTCAAAGCTCACAGTAAACAAAAACCAAAAACGGTGTAGTTTGCAGCTTTTATCCTTGACGTTGACGTTCGGACCAGCAGATACGCCAAATCAGGAAATAACACACACACACACACACACACACACACACACACACACACACACACACACACACACACACACACCTTGAGAAGGAGAATATAATCACAAAATAAGATGAAATCAACGCCATGCCACATCACCCTACTAAATAAAATAAAATTAAAACTAAAACAAAAACAAAAAAACATCGTCTTTTCTACATTTCGTGTCACTACACGTACTTCTGAGCTTTAGTAGAACCCGCTACTGAAGCTTTGGAAATATGAACAGCGAGACTATAGAAATCAACAGTGTTTCATGTTTTATGAGTTTAAGAGCAAAGGCGAAGTTTTCCCAACCAGATAAATTCCATGAGAATAAATTAACTCAGATTAACTCAACATTTCTTCAGGGGGAGGGGAATGCAGGTTGGGAGTTCACAAAGATAACCTTGTCCTGAAGATCGATCTAGAGGGGCTCGAGGCTTTAGCTAATATTTGGGGAATGTGGAAACCGGATTAGATAAATAGAACCCTCTTGATTCTGTGAACAGGAACAAGAGGGACAGGGGGGGGGGGGGGGGTAGTATAAATGAGAAGCAATTATTATATAAATACTTTGGCATACACTCTCTGAGAACATGTTGCGCCGTTTACAATCCACAATACTGTCTTGAGTACCGCAAAAGATTCACATTTTGGTCCCCCAGACGGGGCAGCCTCCCAGCAGCTGCCCAGCTCCATGAGACAGACAGAGACAGAGCACAGCTCTGTCTCTTTAAATGTGAGATCAGTCTTTTTCTCTCTCTCTCTCTCTCTTTCTCTCTCTCTTCGTCTTCTGTTTTTTTAAACACACATTCTGCTGTCTTTCTACAACATTCCTGCCACGTGTAACCTCTGTGTTATGTCCAACCTCTACATCAATGACATCGACTTTCGCTCTCCACAGCCGTCAAGGAAGACTCTTCTTCGTCAACTCTTTGTCCTTTTCTTTTGTGTCCAGAATCAAACAGTCTCGTCTTTGTTTTTAAATGAAGATTTCGACCGCCTCGGATTCCAGGTCATCTAAGCCTCTGAAGGGGTTCAAAGGCAACTTCGGTGGTGCTGCCTTGTCTGAAAAAATAAAAAAAATAAAAAGAGAATGAATAATTGTATGAATGTTTAATGAGTAAACATTGAAATATTTCCCCCCGGATACAGCAATCCTGCCAATGGCTAAAGGTCAAAAGAGATTTTCCATACTGGAACAAACCACTCGAGTTAAGAGTCAATAGGTCATCATTTCCTAACCGTGCACATTCCACAAGGCCCCGCATTATGAACTATGACCTGGACAGCTGGCGTCTCATTGGCTGGTTTACGTCATGGTATGGCTAATCAATGAGTGCCAGGAACCATCCATACTTAATGTGACGGCGTCAGGGTTCAAATCACATTTTACATGCACGCAGATGTGTTTGTGTGCTCATGTGTGTATAGCTGTGTACAAACGTGTCCATGCATGTGTGACTTCGAGCATGTGCAGTATGCGTACAAATTTACGTAGAATTAATAATTAATATACAATCAAATTTTCCGCATTGCTGGGTGGCTGGCTGATCTCGGCGCACGCTCGCATGCACAATTATTACACACGCCTGCAAGACAAGACGACTCACCGCTGTTGAGCTTGGTTGTGGCCTTCACATCCTCCTCATGGTGGTCGAGGCTACCGGGTTCAGACTGGACAGAGAGACGATGCAGTGGCAACGGCGTCTGGTCGTCTGATAGGCTTTTACCTGCAGGAAGGAAAAGTCAGGAATGCTTTAAATTTGTTTCTTCAACTTTCTTACCAACAAAACCTCTTCATACCGCTCAGTGTTTAACCAATCAACCCCTGTATACTTCGTTGACCGATGTGCCCCAGGGTTTGATACTTGGTCCCTTCCTTTTTTTACACTCTGATGAGCGGCGCAGAGTGGGGGGGAAACCCACTCACTCCAGCCGGCTTTTGTACCGCTCGCTCGTGTCGATTCCCCCCTACCCCGCTCCCTGCCACCCCACCCCCCACAGCGATCACCTTCATTTGCGTCAGATACGTCGCTGAGCAGCAAAATTATAATAAAAACATGCAAACAACAAAACACGGAGCAAACACACACACACCCCGCTCCACTCCCCCCCTCCGCACCGCTCACATGCTCTGCTCTAAACCAATTCTCATTGCTGAAAATAGCATCATCGAATGCCCAGAACAGGGACACCAGGGTTCATGTGGTTGAAAAAAAAAAAACAGTCTTATAGTCAGTAAAACAACAGCAATGTTCTTTACCTCGACTTTTGGCGGTGCAGCTGGCAGTGCTGATGGAGGGAGTGGAGATGGCGGCTCGGAGCCCCGCGTCCCTCTTGGCGAGGGTAGTGACACGGTCCTTCCTCCCCTGGTCCTGGTGCAGCCGCTGGTGAAGGATCTTGATCACAGCATCCTTCTCCAGGATCTGGGCATAGAGAGCACGGATCCTAAGGACAAAAAAACAACAACCAGTGGAGCCATTAAAACACTATAGGACCCACGAATTCACTTCTTTTGTTAACAAAAACCTGAATGACGTTTGTGTGCAAGAGACTGCATGCATTGTTAAGTGACTTTAATCAGCTTATAGTAACATCAATTATTGAGCGAATGATAAATGATTAAGTAAATCTATCTGGTGTCTGTTGGTCTTAGTCAAACAGTGGCGTCCGTATCTGTTAACCCCGTACCTGTTTTCCATCTCCTGGTTCCTGTAGTCAGCGACTGGCAGGTCTTCGTTGAAGCTGTTGTTGGAGGAGTGACAGGGTGAGTGGTTGATGATGGTGGTGTCTCTGTGAAGGGAAGGAGATACTGTGGATCAGGTCGGCAAAATCCAAAAGAAAATGTTTAACACACCGCCAGATGCACGTGTGTGTAGAAGAAAATACCAGTGCATGTTTAACCCATTTTGGGCGGGAACCCCTTTTGGTGTTTTAAACATTATGTTATAATTTAGCTATTGAAAAATAGCAGATCTACAAGCTCATAGCGCGCCACCGAGTGGCGCGCTACGAAAACTGGACTATGAATCGGCCTTATAACGTTCTGATCTACGCCAGGCTCACCTCTGCGCCGCGGCGGTGGCAGCGACCTCCATGGCAAACTGCCTCATGGTGCTCTCCTCCAGGTACTTCTGCTCCCAGCGCACCATGTCGGCCTCCAGGGCCAGGATGCGCTCCTCGCGCTCGCGCAGTCGCTCGTGCAGAGAGCTCACCGTCACCCCTGGTGGCTGAGACTGTCTCTGCGGGGGGCAGGAGAGGGGAACAAGACGGGGGGTGTTAGGCGATGTTGTTGTTGTTGTTACGCTGAAGCAGGGGTCGTCAACATGTCCGTACATGGACAAACGTGTCCGTGGCAAAGACTTTGTCATGTCCATGATAATTTCTTTCTTTAACACACCATTAGCTTATAATGTTTTTGATCATGAGACCCAATTACTGAATGTCAGTCTCCGGGTTTTCTTCATAATATGAGACTTATTTACTATGGCATATTATTAGGAGTCCAACTAGTACTAGTGGTTCTCCAATGTTTTATTTGCAAGGAACCTCTTAACAAATGGGACCACGGGTCCATTTGGTTCCATTTGTACAATCTCAGAGTTACAGACCTCAGACCTGTAATGGGTCATTCAGGGCCAGCTCTTTGTGTGTTTCTCATTTTGTATGTCCGTGACAAAAATTTAATTTCGACAAAAGTAAGAGGAGAGGAGGGACTGCAGGCGGACCCGTGGAAGTATGATTGGGAAACCCTGTGCAGCTGGGCTTTAACGTTGAGCGCGTTTGCACTTCCGCATTTTGGGCACCAAATTTTGGTGCCCAAATCGGGGGGAAAAAGGCGGAAGTAGAAGGCTCTTCCGGGTGCTTCAAAACGCCACTGAGCAACTTCCACTGACATGAATAGCGGAGGGGGCGGAGCTTCGCGCCAGATCAGTCTCTATCCTTTTAATACTCTATGCCCTGACCTCTGCGCTGAACGTGCAGGATATGTCTTCGAATAGGCGGCGATTGGACAGGTAATTCCTGTGGTGTTTATATATATATATATATATATATATACCTGCTGGGCCCTCAGGCTCCGCAGCTCCTGCTCCAGGCGCGTCCGGAGGCGCATCTCCAGGCTCTCCCGCTTCTCGCAGGTCGACTGCAGCTGGGCCAGGGCGCTCTGCAGGCGCTCCACCTTCTCCACGTAGGCCCTCTTCCTCCGCAGCTCCTCCTCCAGCTGACGGCCGCGGCCCCGGGCCGTCTCCAGGGCCTCCTCCAGCTGCTCCGACCTCAGGCCCTGCTCGTCCGCCGTGGCCCGGAGGCGCTGCAGCTCCCGTTCCACGCGCTCCCGCTCAAAGTTCTGCTCCTCGTCTAAAAAAGGGGCAAAGCAAAAAAAAAAAAGGAGGCCATGTGGTTAGCGCATGTCCAACAGATGATGGTTAAATGATCATGATTTTTTTTGTAATGGTGGTCTCAATCTCACCATTTTGAGCGGGAACCCCTTTTGGTGGTTACATACATTATGTTATAATTTAGCTATTGAAAAATAGCAGATCTACAAGCTCATAGCGCGCCACCGAGTGGCGCGCTATGAACTTGTAGGTCTGCTATTTTTGAAAAATCGTTAAAATGTGCCTCAAATCTTTCCGAAAATTGTCATGATTTAGAAAGCTTTTTTTTTTTTTTTTTTTACGTCAGGCCTAAATGGTTTAAACTGTGCGCCGAGGAGAACTTGCATACCACTTAAGACAACAGTGCTGGTCAAAAGTCACTTGAATCCCCTTCCCACAAAAGTAAAAATATCAGTCTGCCATTTCTCCCTACGGAGTTCCAACCACCCGCTAATAAGTCCCAGGATTCCAACATCGTGGCTGATGTTCTTCATTTACCCAAGCACTCGTGGAATGCCGAGAGGAGGAGGTCGGAGGAAGTGGGGGTGGTGCGCCCTCTCCCTTTGACCCACATGGGCCAGAACATTCCTCACTCGGACCACAGAAACACCTCTCAGCTCTGCTCTTATCCATTCTTAAATAGACAATATAAATCAAGCTAAACAGGGGTTTGGGGGGCGGTGGGGGTCTTCTACTGTTGTCTGTGATTTATTTCTCCTCTAGTTTCCCCGTTTCCTTCCCTCCAAGCGAGCTGCGCTGAATTCTAAGCCCACTTACCAAATAAGCAGAGGTTATGCAAGTGAAATTCCTGCATGCAGGATGTGCTTAGCTACTAAAGGGCCCCATGGTAGGCTTTCAATCCAATCAAGAATGTTGATCGCAACTGGGGTGGGGTGGGGGGGGATGGGTGTCACAGAGCCTGGGAGAAAAATCTGGTCAGACAGGATGACATACTTACTCTGCTCAAGTAGTTTGGCCATGATGTGCTGGTTGTGGTCGGCAACCTCCACCTCTTTTGCGACGTGCGTCCTGGCGTTTTCAAGGTTTTCTGTGGTGGCCAAAGTGGGTTCAGGTTAGTATTCAGATTCACTGTACAGTAGGATTGATTGATTGATTGATTGATTGAAATATTTATTAACAGTTTGCAGAATTACAGTACTTCAAGCACAAACTCAATACAAAGGCTGTTAACTGCGAGTGGCCGACCCAATTAAGCATTACACTTGTACAAGAGGGTCCACCATGTTCAATTCATCAAAAGTTATACAGTCGCAGTACTACAGTGACCATGTGTCTGTGTCACCACACACTACAAAAACAGGACTTCCACTTGTCTGTGGGGGTTGTGGGAAATGTAGTCTGTACCTCTCAGGTCTCTGTTGAAGTCTTGCAATCTCCTGATCTCCGCCACCAGTCTTTTTCTTAGGGTTTGCTCCAGGTTTTCTCTCTTACTGCTGCCCTGCATCAGGGTCTCATAGGCCTCTGAAATACGCTGGATTTCCTGCTCCAACTGTAGGTGACAAGAGGGGTGCAAGAGAGCAGGAGGAAAGAGTGGAGAGATTCTTTGGTAAGCCACTTTGACATGCCAGAGGGCAGAGGGGATATTGGTACAGTACATAAAAATACATATGGGCATGAAGAATGCTATGTATACAGTATAAACAGGACACATGTGTGTGTGTGTGTGTGTGTGTGTGTGTGTGCGTGTGTGTGTGTGTGTGTGTGTGAGCGTGCGTGTGTACGTACAGGAATTCTAACCCGCACCACTCCCTGTGTGACTGATTTATATCTACATTCCTGAGGGCCAACAGCCCTAGTTCCAGGTGTGAGTGCACAAACGCGCAAGTACACGACACACATACACACACTATGATGAAACGCACAAAGGCACTCACACAGAGGTCTGGGCAAGCCGCCAGTTGCGGGAAAGGTGTGCATGCCTGTGCCTGGGCTGTGGACACACCATTACAGCAGTCACACAGGCATGTTTACTCAGGGCCGCGGCCCGACAGGGAAAACTTTCCAACCCTGGCAATTATCATTCTTTAAGGCTGAGACAAGGCAATGGCTTAATGACGTAACCTCAGCGGAAAGCAGTTGATTCTTTTTTTTTTTTAATACATATAATGGCTAGAGTGAGTCGCGTCGACGTCTCACGGCCTGGTTCCATCCTGTTAAAAGGTGGAGAGACATGCTTTGGCCTGTTGACTACGGAGCTGACTATGAAACTCGGCACATACACTACACTACGTTACGCAAATGTTATGCTTGGAAGAAAAAAACAATGACAGCTACTGTCAAGAAAATAAAGGAGGAAGAGTGAAGTACAAAAGGATCCTTTCAGTTTTTAATCAAAGCACGAAAGCAGTCGGCCGCCTGCCACGGAGAGAGAGCTCTCTCCCTCTACCCTCTTCTACGTGGGTCAGCTGTGCCGAGGGGGTCAACCACCCTGACATGTCCTGGATTAGACTGAGAATCTATAGCCTCAGTGGAACTAAAGGGCACACACAGCCAGCCCTCCTCTGGGTCAACTACAACAATGGGGGAAGTGTGGACACAGTAGCTGCCTGACGGCCTCCGTTTGTGATTCTGCGGTATGGATGATAGCAGCTGCCACTCTCATCTGTCCAGCGCAGATGAGGGGGGGAGGGCGTGTCGCGTGTGTGTGCTGGATGTGCGAGGGACAACTGCTCACTAGGATAGGGTTTCCTAGACAGGTGCTAATGTCTAGCAAGGCATACGCCGCTTCAGTTTTCATCCGACTTCGGGACATGTATGCCAATTTCACTACTCCCCTGGCGCGAGTTTGTGCTGCCTGTGGTCTTGTTCATCTAACTGACAGTTCCAGAATTTTAAAAAGAAATCACACTTGAGGGGCGCTCTTATCATCCTACATCATCACTTTCCGGCCAATCACTTTTGGCGTCCTCACTTTTCTGTCCTCTCAGCCAATCAAATCATCGCTGTGGGGTACACCGAGACAAGGCTGCTGGGCATAGGAGGGGCTAGCGCCCCTCAAATACAAGCAAGCACCCCCTCTTTGTTGACCCTGTTAGGAGTATTCAAGTAATATACATGTATTGCACCCTCAAGTGCACAATGTTTGCAAGAGCAACTGCATAAAAGACAGAAGATGGACGATTCTTTTTCTCCTAATACCTTTTGGATGCGGCCCGTCTTCTCCCGGTGCGCTTCTAGCTCTTGCCTCAGCTTTTCATTCTCCATCAGCAGCAGTTCCACCTGGTTTGGCTCCTCCAGGCCAGCAGGGGGCAGTCCGGTGAACATGTTGTAGCAGAATGTTTCGGCTGTCTGGCCAGGCTGCGCATACCTGGGGGTTAGAGATAATCGATTTAATTTTTTTGTTGTATTACTTGGCTATAATGTCTTAATTAAGTATGCACATTTCTCATTTCAACAAGACTTCAGCTGGTTGGTGGAACATAAAGATGTCTTGACATGTTGGCACCTTGCCTAAATTGGTTCTCAGCTGGCTACAGGGGTGTGAGAAAAACAACTATACTTAAGCGAGGCATCGAGATACGTATCGCTTTAAACACCTGTCCTTCCATTCTCTTCTACCAGCAAACAGACAAGCAGACTCCAGGCCTGCTAAGAATGTGACAACCTATATGGGGAACATAGCTTTGGTGAAAGCATCCAAAGTATCGCAAGCACCTGGAACTATCTTTGTAGTAGTATGCAAGGCATGGCGAACGCTATGTGCATGGACTCCACCAGGACATGTTCCCAGGACACTACGGTGATTCACTGTATTTTTGTTTACGCATGCAAGACGCAATGACAGCCCTGGGAGCCGATTACGAGAACGGCCATTTAAAAGATGAAATACAGGCCATGATGAGGTAATGTCTGTGATCATAATGATTATGGCTATGAAAATGGAAAACGGTGCCAGTGTAAACATGAATGCAAACAAACACACACAGTCACACACAGACACAGTCACACACAGTCACACACACACACACACACACACACACACACACACACACACAGGTTGAACACCGACCCCTGTGTACCTGTGCTGCTGGGACTGCAGAGGCTGTGGCTCCTGAGCCAGGTGGTGGGGGATAAATCCTTGGCCTTGGATGGGGACAGAATACTCTGGTGGTGGACTGCGCTTGTCCAGGCCGGGCCCTGTGCCCTGGGGGTCATGTGGGGTGTAGTAAGCCAGCTCAGGGTAGCTTTGAGAAGAGGCCTTCTCGCTCCTCTCCAGGGACATCTGCTGCAAGAGGCGTTCGCTGAGCGACCGGGCATGGCCGCGCTTCACCTCCATCAGGTCGGCCTCTTCGTGGAAGTCCCCCTCGTGCAGGAGGGCCTCCTCGTGGAGCTGCTTGAGAGGGCCGCCCGCCGCGGCGACCTGCACAGCAGGGCCGCCCCAGTGCGACGCCAGGTACTGGGAGTGAGCCTTGGCCTGTTCATAAGTGGGCAGCTCCTCTCCGTGCAGCTGGTAGAGCTGGTAGCCGTTCTCCGAGTGCTGGTAGTCTCCCTGGTGCTCCTGGCCCTGGGGCTCCTGCCTGGCGGACAGCTGGGGGAACTGGGGGTCCTCCTGCGTGAGGCTCTCGAGCGAGGAGCGGGGGCTTCTGGACGCGTCGCCGGCACTGCCGGGCCCACTGTTGCTGCCGCTGCCTCCGCGCAAGGCCTGCTGCTGGATTGCCAACAAGGTGCGGTTGTCTGTGGGGTTCCCATAGCGAAGCTGCTCTTGGATGAGTCGGTGCAGGACCGTGCCAGACGGTTCCTCGGTGGACGCCATGTAGGACTAGTATGGACGTTGTCGTCGTTATGCTCTCCGCTGATCTTATAGGTTATAGATCCGTTCTACGATATTCAAGAATCAGCCCCGAACCTGGAAGAGAGCAGAATAAATTAGCACATTGATAATAATAAATAACAAGAATGTCAGTGAAGGATTAGATGATCATGTCCGTACTAAACATTTATGACATGAAATATGATTTGCAAATATGTATTTTTGTTCATTTGAAACTCCCTTCTGTTACATTTTTATTTGTCTTTTTAGTCCATTATATATTTAATATTATTCTGAACAGCATACACATTATCTTCTGTAGGCCCACTGCCTTCCCAACAAGGACACTGACTGACACTGTATTATCTGTATACAAAACCAAAACAAAAAAAACACCTAACACAACAATACAAAAACATATGGGAGATTTAATTTCCGCCTCTATAGTGAAGAAATGTTTTGCTTTGTCTAGTCACTGACACTAACATAAAAGACTGTAAAGTTCAAGTCACTAAAAATCATTGGTGTTGCGGTGGTGTGTGCAATCCAACTAAATAGCGACACGTGTGGACATATTTCCCACTACATGCCAAAATGCGTGCCGCAAAAATTCCAATCTCACGGGGGAGCAAAACCGCACGAAAGCCAAATTTAGCCTCTAATAAAACTACATCTTTTCTCCTCGCGAAGTTATCCGGTACTTAACCTTCCGTAAATAAGTTTTGATACGACAACGCAAGTCCAAAATGTTTCGGAATAGAACAAAAATAGCAACAATGTATGTGTGTTTCTATTGTGGTTAAAAAAAAGTGGAAAAAAGCTCTCTCTTACCAGCTCAGGCTCTCTCTCCCCCGGCGAAAAAGTATTAAACTTGAAGTAATGTCGATGATGTATTCCACTATTTCCACAAAGGTTTCTTCGGTTTCAAAAGTTTCTCATCCCCCCTCGTTGCTGTATCCAACGAGCGGTCGTGGTCTCGTGTGCTTCTGCTGCCTGTTGTAGCTGAACTCTGAAATGGTTGTCGAGAGAGAGAGAGAGAGAGAGAGAGAGAGAGAGCGAGAGAGAGAGAGAGAGAGAGAGAGAGAGAGAGAGAGCGAGCGAGCGCAGGCGACGATAATAAGTAACCGAGGAGGGACTGAGGTCGGAATGACAGGAATGCAAAGCGCGAGGTCCCTCGGGGATCAAAAGCGTAAAACCACACGGTTCCAGCGGGAGGGAGAGAGAGAGGGAGGGAGCTGAACTGAAACTCTGCCAGTGCTCTTTATTGCCGTGGGGACTTTAGTTTAAGCGTGAAGTTTTAGGACAGTTAGTTACTCCCATAGGGTTGGAATATAAATGAAACGAGGTGGAAAATGTTACGGACGGAACAAATGGATTATGAAGACGGGTTGCTTGCTTATTGCTGCATGCATGAACGGCCATTGGCCAAAGAAGCAGCAGCACAGAGTGACAGAGCATAAGGCGCCAATATCTGATTCTTTTGCACATAATAAAACTTATATTAGAAGCCCATCGGGTGTAGTGGTTCTCCTGAAACATTTTCATGTCAAGGACACCCAGTCTCCCAAATTGATGCATATCATATATATGGCCACGGACAGAGAAGATTTGTCTTTAAAATGTTCCATAACTTCCATTCCATTTTATTTTTTTATTAAATAACAAATCTACAAGCAGCTCACAACTCTAATTGTACCATGAGTTGTGAGCTAGATTGACTGCTTTAGAAAATAGGGTTAAGTGGTTAAACTTGTTTTTGTTCTTTATTAACTCATTTGCTGGTGATACCATACCCCCCCCCCCCCCCCCCTCCTTCCCGCCCCACCAAGGACCCTGCAGTGCTCATCCATAGCCTGGCTAATAAGCCAGACTCAAATCACACTGTCGTCCGCCGGCAGGCAATTTTTTTTTGTGCAAACGGCTGATAGCCTGGCTTAGCCTATAGGCTTTAGCCTTAGCTCATCCAGACCCCATGAGAACTACTGGGGTAGGAGCGAACACATAACCAATATCTGATTCTTTTGCACATAATAAAACTTATATTAGAAGCCCATCGGGTGTAGTGGTTCTCCTGAAACATTTTCATGTCAAGGACACCCAGTCTCCCAAATTGATGCATATCATATATATGGCCACGGAAAATTGCCGGCAGGCAATTTTTTTGTGTGCAAACGGCTGATAGCCTGGCTTAGCCTATAGGCTTTAGCCTTAGCTCATCCAGACCCCATGAGAACTACTGGGGTAGGAGCGAACACATAACTGGCCAAAAATATTAAGCCGCCTACCATTCTTTCCAATGCCTATCACGGTATCACCAGCAGAGGAATGTGTGTTCCCTCCATCATGTTTGTTGGTTGTAATGGATGCTAAAAGGTGGTGATAAGTAGGCTACGTGTGGGAGAATGTGTCCTATATGTGTGTGTGGGAGATACAGAGAAAATGTGAAAGTGTTGTGCGTGCATACTTTTCCCTCCCTGATGTGTGAGTGTGCGGCAGCTGCGGCCATGGTATCTGAGGCCTGCATACTAGTATGAAGGTTAATAGTGGCTTCCCTGTGACCAGGGAGAATAGTGTCCCTTTGTAGCCATGCAACGTACTGCACGATGTAATGCACAAACACACTCACTGCAGAATGCCACGTTGAAGCACCTGCTGTTGTTCCAAGTGTTTCGAATCTCTAATATGCACACTCTGCCTGTCTTCCTTTGGAATGGGCGTAAAAACACGCACACACGCACACACGCACACACACGCACACACACACGCACGCACACGCGCGCGCACACACACACACACACACACACACACACACACACACACACACACACACACAAGAACGATGCTTTATATAAATAAATTATTTATATTATAATTGTTTATTATTATTCAACAGCTGATGCTTACATTTTCTTATGGGTTTCTTATGGGAATCGCCGCGGGCAAGAACATCTCTACATGACCAGCCTTTATTTTTGTCTTTGAAGACCACAAGACGAGTCTTAGCTATTTACTACCCATAATGTATAGACGACTCCAGACGAGGAGTCTGAGTTTTAGACAGGGCCCTTTAAATAGCAGAGATGTTAGTCATAATAGCCTAATGGTGTCTGTGGAATGGGGATGATGAGGGAGGGGTGCAAATAAAGCAGCCTCTGATAGTTCTCTTTACAGGAGTTCCATTTACTCCTATAAGACACAGAGTAAAACAACAAATTCACACACAAACTCTCAGTGCAGGCTTGATAAAACAACACACCCCCCACAGCATATCACTGCGATTGATTCGCGAGGGTCGCATTTGGTCACTAGACACGGGACAATGGACTCATAGCACATAAAAATCTATAGGCCCTACATTGAATTGCCATTGATTCAGCAATGGCACGCATCCCTGAACATCAGTCCATCTCTCTCTCTCTCTATTAGGACTACCCTCTAATCAAACACACACACTCTGTCTCACTCACTCTCACACACACGCACACACGCACGCACGCACATTCCAGTCATGTTTCAGATGGCAAATAGACTCATTTTGAAACCACCCTTGACACTGCGTCTCTGCAAGTGGCATTCTGAGCAGACGACTGGTCAACAAAGAGGGGCACGTTTGTATCTCACTCCTCCGGTGTATTCTGGGAGGCTCTACTCTCTCCACCTTGTTAAAAAGGCTTGCTCATGTCATTTAGCACTACATCACTACTTCCTCTGCTCCCTTCATGGTGTGTGTGTGTGTGTGTGTGTGTGTGTGTGTGTGTGTGTGTGTGTGTGTGTGTGTGTGTTTGTACTTGTGTTACTGTAGCTTTGAGTGCCACTTTTTAGAATTCACTCAAAATTGGGGTTTAAACGCCACAATTTTAAAGTTCAGAATGGATAAAAAAAACCATATAAATATAGATTTATTTATTTTCATGTCTGGGTGCATTGAGTCAAGTGTAGGTATGATTCAACTTTTCATTAATATTGTTTATAATGTTATAGAAAAAAAGCAAGTCAAGGAGGAATAAAATCGTAAAAAATCGTAATATTGAAACAATCGAATCACAATCTAATTAAGAATTGCAATATAAATCGAATCGGCACATCCAGATTGTATCGAATCGGGAGGTAAGTGAATTGTCCCACCCCTACAATATAGTAGCTACATATTTATAGTGTGGAGAATTTTCCTTGTCCTCCCAAGAGATTAAGAAAAGATTGAAGTTGGAAATTTAGGCATTTGTGTTTAGAGGCACTAATAGGCTATAAACAGTGTTGTGTCACCCACTGTGAGTTGTGAGCTTGTAGGCCGGAACTTATTCAGGTATAACATTAGGGCTTTAGGGTTCAAATAGCAATACATTATATAGGTAAAAATGGCATTTATAGAAAAAAAAGTAATGTCCTCACAAGTATAGTAATGTGTTGCGTGCACGTGCGCGCGTGCGTGTGTGTGTGTGTGCGTGCACCCTGCTGGCCCCTGCCCTCTATCTCTGCTGGTGGGACAACGCCTCTGGGCCATTTGCTCCCCATTGTGGAACACTTCCTGAGAACTTCCAAAGGAATGCAAGGCCGACCCTTTGAAAGTTACTGACACTCTAAACAAGCCATTACAGTAAATGGACATCCAAAATGGCTTGCCACAAACATTTCTCTGTGTCTGTAATGTGGACTTTGAGCACTCGAGCAGGACAAACGTTACATCTGAGTTATTCTTTATGTGCATGTGGGGGAAGAGAGTGGCATGTAGGATATTTGAGGGCCATACTCAAAAAGCACAATGCTTTGTTGTTACACACGGAAACACACTGCCTCTGCGGTTTTGGTGGAAAGAAGGACACAATATAGAACAACAATGAGCATATTCAAACTACCAGTTATAAGAACAATAACAATTCTACTCTAAATATGGTATGTGCCACCTTGGCATTCGTACATTTTGTATGGAAAACCATTTCTTAAATGTTTATGGAAAAGGAAGGAGTCTGGAGTTGTATGAGAAGTGAATTAATTTGTGTGTACTGTATTTGAGTGTAATGATTCATTATCTGTAGGCTACAGTTCCAACAGTTTGGGGCCAGGCTGCAAATTAAAATGATGAGAAATGGGGTTAAACACCCTTTTTGACAAAAGAATAAATAAACAAATGTAATGGATGGAGGGGTAAAAATAATGAGATGATGTTAGAGTAGAATATATAGTAATTATAATGGGCTTGAGCACAAATAGTCTCGAATCGGTTGTAGAATCTTGCTGGCCTTGCATGGGTACAGTAGAAGCCCTTGAAACACGGTGGCACAGTTGGTAGTGCTGTCGCCTCACAGCTAGAAGGTCCTCGGTTCGATTCCCGCTGGGGACGCTATGGGCGCTGGGGGGCGTGTTCTCTCCTCCACTTCATCAGTGCCCATACCCGAGGCGGGGTTGGCGAAAGGGCCTTTCTGTGTGGAGTTTGCAACATGTCCATTTGTATAAATCACCTATGCATTAAACATAAAGTTAAAGTATCATCAACATTATCTGTGAATGCTGGTGGTAAACTCCTTCAAACTACCCTGATGATAATAATATAGCCATATATATTAAGAAAAAATAATCCTTTAGGACATTTTTGTAAAATGTTCACATATGACATGCCCAAAATAGAGATTGGGGGTTGAAAGTGGTTATCTAAGAAAGACCACAGCGGAATTCAAGAACAAGATGGATGCTCCAGTGCTTAATTGTGTGGGAAAGAATGGGACAGAATAGAATACAGGGTCACCTGATATGGCAGGACTGGCGAGGAATGCAACTAGATAGGACGTGAAGCACTGGGATGGCTTCCTCTCCTTGGCTCTCACATCCACGGACGGCTTCCTCATTCACGGAGGCACAATAGGTGAGGATAAGGTGCAGCGCACCCAAAACGGTGTCCTGTTCTCCGCACACCTTTGATATCCAGCATTCCCATGTATTCATATTTCCTCAACAATTTGGGCAGTGACTTATCATGAATGATTCCAGGATAGTTTTCCAGATGATAGTTGGTAGGTTGAACGTGGAAGGCAAGCGTTGTTTATGTAAGCAGCACACAGTAGTATACTGTACACAGTGTACAGTGATAGCCTGCTATCACTAGATAGATGATAGCCTGCTGTCTGATGATTTTAACATTACAAATTACAATCATATGAATATTTAAGTATTTCTGTGCTTGACTGGTAAAGGTAATAGTAATGACCAAAGATGGATGGAAAAAAATACCTTTCAATCATTTATTCGGTGAGTCTATAAAGTCTACAGTGTAGACTAGTAGACAGTGTAGTGTAATTATTCATATAATTGTACTGTGTAGACTCTACACAGTAAAATTACGAGTGTTAGTTTGACTGTGTAAAAGTGGACCTTTACAGATCCATTTCTATACTGTACAGAGATTCCACAGCACTCAACCTTTTATTAACTATCAGGAAACATCCAAACTGATCTATTTTTATTGTGAAGTGGTTGGGCAACCCCTTCATGTTCCAGCCAGTCAAGCTGCACTCCAGGGAACTTCCAACGTTTCTCAGCAGACAGGCAGACATTTGAGTCATTATGACAGCAACATCTCATACGTGCATGTCTGCACAGTGCACTGCACCTGTGTTTGCTTACTTACGTCTTTATCGTCTTTGCGATAAATCCCATATAATACAATTGAACTCAATTAAGAAAATTTGAGACATGTAATTAATCCAATTTATTATGTTGGACTGGGGGCAATCTTGCACTCAGTTCATTTAATTCAGGAACTGTACTCAAAGAAGCTACTTTTGAAAGAATGCAACAGGGAGTTATGAATAATTATTTCTTTGCAGATAATTATTTTCTTTGCAGATGTTCTGTAATCATTTAATTTCCATATTTAATCATCAGTTGAATTTACATAACCTTTGTTAGCCGTTTTCCAATGTTGTGTTAGCTCTGTTTTCCAATGTAATGTGTACCTTACCTGCTTTGCCTAACTGGAAAATCCACATTTTTTCATGTAGTGTGATATTTGAGATGCGCTCCTTTGGATTGTAATATGCAGATGGGACGTCAGAGTAACGCTTAGGCCAAGCAAAGCAGCACTGAATAAAATATGGCTGTGCTGTGCTGTGCTGTCTGTATTTATTTATTTCTCCTCCACATAGACTAGGGTAGAGAAGTAGTTTAAAAATGAAAATAACTAGTCTTTTCAGCAGAGGGATTCTAGACTGAATTCCCCAGTACTGCAGAATACATTATTACCATGGTGATTTGACCGTTGTTTCCTTTTGTCTGAAAACACTCTGAATACTTGGCATGTGCTCTTACTTATTACTCACACACCGCTGAGGGCAAATAGTTGAGTATCACCGTAATGATGTTCCTCCTTCCCCTTTCTTCCCGCAGCCTCAATTTCTGCTATCTGTTTTCTTTTCTTCCTTTCCACCTAATCTCTAACGATGCATGCGAAAGGCCTGTTTTATTAGTGACACAAACACAAAGGATTCTTGGCAGGCCAAGTGTGACGAGGTATTTAATAGGTGTTGTAGGAGGTCAGCTCAGAGAGAGAGAAGAAACAAGCTTTAAATACATGCAAGAGAAACTATTAGCCATAGGCTACAAGTCCTCTATACTCTTTCTGTGGCATTCCACCATATCCATTTCTAGGTGGTCTTATACTATGCAGTGCACCCAAGATCCACCATGAGCTAATGTCCCACATTTATCCTGCCTCTCGGAGACCCTGGTTTAGAATCACAGAGCAGATCCTCTTGGTATCTCAGTCATCCTCACCCTGAAGGCAAAACTGAAACAAAATCGGAGCCCCCCCCCCCCCCCCCCCCCCCACCCCCCACCCCCCGCGCTCGGAGGCCCTTTTATAAATACCGGCCCAAGTTGCCAGTTTGAGGTGAGAAAACATTTGCAGCCAGCCGTCTGCCCCGGAGACGGCGTGCCTGCTGCCATATGCACAGACGAACGAATGACACAGCAAACAGTTCAATACACCCTGTCCTAAAAGAGCCCCCCGGACCCTTGCCCCACACGTCACTCCACCAGCCAGCCTGGGAGGTCACCAGAATGCCAGTCATTCAACTGGGCCCCGGCATGTGTGCCCTCCAGCGAATATCTCCACTCCTCTGTTGCTGAGCCTGCACATAGCATTTGATCTGATCACTGGCTTTGGCCGGCGGCATGATGGAAAAGAGAGTGGGGGCTCTGTGTGTCTCTCTGTGAGTTCAGCACCTCTGAAAACCTAGCAGGGGCTTTCCATGGGCCAGCAGCAATGAGGGGAATGTGGGGTGGGGGTCATGGGTTCAGAGTGATATGGGGTAAAATGGCAGTGCTTGGGCATTGAGGGGTTGAGCACAGTGACGTAGAGTCTGTGGGGGCCAGGAGGCCTTGGCCCCCATGAGGAATTGGACCCGGGATCTCGGCCCCCATGAGGAATTGGACCTGAATATATATTCGCCTCGGTTCGTCCCGTTTGTACCGCACCAGGTCGCGCCGCGCCCGTTCGCGCAATTCGGGGGGCGGGCCCCCATGACGATTATAAATACATTTCGTCTCTGGTTGAGCAGGTATGGCACGGCGGTTGTCGGGTCAAAAAGGGATGGCGCTTGTGGTGATGTTCTTACTCGATAGGAAATGATGTGAGTGTTTGTGTGTTTATAGTTTGCACTACTCGGTTTCTATAAGCTCCAAATCAGAAATGTTTAGGTAATTTTCAAGATCCTTGATCGTTACCCTGAACTTAATCACAACAACCAATGCCATACCTAACCGTTAGGTCTCAGATATAGGATTCAAAGTTGAATGTGTTCTGCCTAAGCACATGCCTAAAACGCAACAATTTGTATTGAGTCAATTTGAGTGTACAGGGTTTGATGAGGTCAGATCAACATATGGAATTATGAAAACCTCTTAACTCCCTCAAACTGTCTGCTAAAGCAGGGGTTCTCAACGTTTTTGTCTGGCGACCCACGGAAATGCTTTGGCTATGTCTCGTGACCCCCTCCCCACCCCTAATACAAAATAACCTTAATATTAGAGAAAATATATCATAAACGAATACTGAAACCAGATATAATCATTATGAAAAGTTTATGCATGTACTATGTGTACTATGTAAACCCTGTGCTAAAGCAGCTAAGTCCACCACATCTCCGCCTCTCGTGGAAGTAATTCACAATATATAAAGTCACAACACCAACATTGATGAATTTGAGTATTGCTTTGATTTCAAAATATAAGGTTTTCCTAATTTCCTAAAATATATATATATATATATATATATTTTAATTTCCTGAAAAACAAACATTTGGGAGTTAGGTGGTTTCTTCCCGACAGAGAATGCAGATATGGAGATCTAAGGGTGTCCATGATGTCACGAGATGTCACGAGGCATGACCATATATGGAGGCGTGATGTCACGAGGCATGACCATATATGGAGGCGTGATGTCAACGAGACGTGACCATATATGAAGACGTGATGTCAAGAGGCGTGACCATATGAAGGCGTAGGTGACTAACTAACTAACGGATGGATGGACGGATGGGAGATACAGGTTTTCATAGTAAATGTGACCGAAGAGCTTGGTTGAACTTCTATAGTTGAAATATTGATATCGCTGGGTCTGAGAGTGGGAAGAGAACATCTTTGAAAAGGAGGCCATATTTGCCTTGAATGACATGACATAAAAGACACCTGCAATGTCAGGAGGATGTACGCTGCCGTTAAAGCCTCTTCAGTTATAAGACAACTTCATCACTTTCTTCTGCTTGGCTTGTTGTACCGTGCAAATCAACCCTTTGGTGACAGTGTGGTGGGGGGGGGGGGGGGGGGGGGGGGGAATCCTTTATCTGTGGCTGATGAATTCCTACCTTGGTGTTACTACCAATGACTGATGATTCAGCCTGTGAGATATGTTAATGGTTGTAACCCAAGGCCTGGATCTGTCTGCTGACACACAAAGGATTTGTTGTGTTGACTCAAAGACGGCCATTGTTAATATTATACAGACTGTCTATTTTTAAGGCTGCGTGGGGGACAAGCCAGGGGAAAAACATCTATTCTGAGATGAATAGAATTCAAATGATGTGTGACGCTGGACGGGAGAAATTTGTTTGAACTGCTTTTAAGACAGAGACATGAACAGTCATATTGTTCATTAACCTAGATAAATGGAGGTCAAGTAGGCAGTGGCACAACTGTGTCTATCCAATGGAGTTTATGTTGTCAGAGAACAGGACAGAACACAAATAAAAAAGCAACAAGTAACATATATTGATAAGACGTATATTGATAAGACGTATAAGACGGTGAGACGTAGGAGGGGCCCGGTCAGGAGTCAACCCACAGAGCCTAGTCCTTCCACGCGCCAGATTTTGGTTCTCCCAGTACCGGCAGAGTAGTTCCGGAGCAACGGATTGTGTGGCCTTGCTCATTCCCTGATGGACTGATCAAGGGTAGCTACTGGGACGTAAATCGGGATTTGACCCCGGCTGGGTCGCCTGAGATGTTGGAAGACCCGAAACCCCGTTGACCTCAGGAAACATCACTGAAGATACGTCCCAGGTGCATCCATGCAATGTATTTTTTTAGTTATAAGTCAATCAATTGAATGAATTTCATACACATTCACACATCTTTTTTCAAAAATGTCTGTCTCGGATGAGTCGGATCTTCCCATATTTCACCTTTCTGTTGTCAAGAGATATTCAGAGGTGGGATATCAATATAGTGCCTCATCAGCCAATAGCCTATTAGCCAAACTAAAGATTTTAGTTAAAGAATAGCCTTACATTTAAAGCACTCATAGTATAGGAAGGGGTTTTATATTTGTCCCAAACCTTCCCTATTTGAATATTTTAAGAGTTGATGTCCCCTTCAATTGCTCTGATCTGATTTGTCCTGTTCAAAATGTATACGACAAATACAATCAACCCACTGTAGACGTGACTATAACTGTGCTAATCAAAACCAGGTCCATGAAACAGCAGTGGAATGTCATTACACGTAATTATGATGGTGTGCCTTTTAAAAGGAAATAAAATGACAGGTAAAAAAGAAAAAGAAAAACTCATTCCCAGATTATCGATTGGCTCAGGGCGGCATACCTGCAATACCACTGGCCAGTTCCAAAGAGGGGAGGTGGAATTCACATCATCTGCTAGCCTTTAATTTACCCCTCGTATAATAATTCTCATGGGACAAGGTAGTGATCACAGGCAGTTCCATTAGCACAGCAGTCCCAACGAGAGAATGCAAACAGCCGAGAAGCCCTTCCAAGAATCTTCAGTTGAGGACATTTCTGGAATGTCCAAACGAGCCTCCTCTGCTCTGTTTACAGTTCCACACCGATGGCAACCCTGCAATCTGCCCTGCCAGCGTATCATTATCGGGCCTCCTCGGGGGACAGAGAGAGAGAGAGAGAGAGAGAGGGAGAGAGAGAGAGAGAGCGACAGGGTCATTTAGTTCCTCCTGGTTAAAAGTTTGGACGTCTAGCTGACCATATATAATCCTCCAGAAAAACACTATACCACATGGGGAGTTTTGTGGAAGCCATCAAACGTAGCAGCCAGGCATCTGCAAAATATCAGGAAGATGTCTGCACGACGAATGCCTATATGCATGAGTGTCGTCTTGTCAAATGAGTGTTTTCGTGCTGTAGTTACTACATGCTGTCAAGAACAGTAGCCTACAGGAGTGGTTCTCAACCTGTGGGTCGGGACCCCCGGGAGGACACCCACGTGATTTTGTGGGGGTCCCGAGATGAAAGTTACAATTGAAGGATCTTTAAAATACCTCAAAAAAGAAAACAGACCATTACTGCATAAGACGTAACCAAACCAAAGCTAGCAGCGCGAGGACGTTTGAGCTATATTGATCTGTGCAATTGAGTCAAACTATATGCCTCAATTCCTACAGTCCAATTGCTTGTCAGGGTTGGAGGTCCCAGGGTGAAATATGGGGGGGGGGGGGGTCACGGCCTGAAAATGTTGTTGTACAGTATGCAAAGTCCCACAAAACGAGGAAAGGGAGGCGAACTCACTTGTTTGAAGGCAGAAATGTTATCTGGAGGAGGACAGAGGGGAAAGTGAAAGTTTTCTGGGAAAAGGAAAGGCACGTGACAGAGCAATGTTGTACTGTAGGCCTGTGTGTGTGTGTGTGCGTCTGTATCTGTCTGTGTGTGTGTGTGTGTGTGTGTGTGTGTGTGTGTGTGTGTGTGTGTGTGTGTGTGTGTGTGTGTGTGTGTGTGTGTGTTAGTATACTTGTGTGCGTGCGTGTGTCGTTTGTGCATGTTTGTGCATGTGTTCACCCTCAGCCCACAGCAGCGTGCATTGACCAACTTCAGTGAGATCAGAAATACAAATAAGAACTTCTCAGGCCTGATTGACTTTGGACCAGCTCTTACATAACAATGCCTTGTTGGAACTGAGCCGTATATTGCTGTATCCAACAGAGAAAACAATTATAGTGGGTTTCAAAGGGATTTCAATGTAGCTGCATCAGACGCCGGCTTTAGTTACATACGGTACATGCTTGCTTTATGGATGGATTTTATGGTAACAAGCACAGGCTGACAGCCAAGCCATCAAAGCAAAACATGCAATGGAATGCAGCGGTGTGTCTTTTCACACATAACATGGAAGGCAGCTTTTCTTTGGTTCACTGTTAGAAAATAACCAAGCAACAACTAAACAAACTCCTAACCAACAAAACAGGAGAAAAGGGGAAACCAAATATTACAAAATCACCCACCCATTGCCAAAACCCACCCTTTTTCAGTCATTCCAGATGACTTCAACATGTTTGCTGGCAGCCCATGGTGGAAGCAGAGAGAGAAACCCACAGGAGCTGAGAAGAACTGGCCTTATTGTATCCTCCTCCACACAGCCTGGAAACAATCACCTCCGACTGGTCACCTATACTCTGATCACCACCTACTCTCTGACTATCACTCACTCATTCACTCACTCACTGTCTCACTCACTCACACTCACTCACTATCACTCACTCACTCGCTCACTATCACTCACTCACCTGCCATGCAACAGGAGCACAGAGGGATACATGTATAAACATTATGGCGTCACGAAGACCCGAGGGTCTTAACGATATACACAGCCTTCCTCATTTTGCACAGGTTTGCGTTGGGTACCTGGATTTCAAAGTAGACGCACCAATGCAAAGGTAGATGGATATTTGTTGAGATATCAAACAAAGGGTGGAAAAATAATAATATTATAAATAATGTGATCATTCACATTCACGAATATGACAGTTATAAAGCATTTAGAAGAATTTGAGAATATATTCTGCTATTATGTAAAGTCTATATGATATGAGACGTACTAGCCTGGCTAATAAGCCAGACTAATATCACACAACACTGTCGCGGTATATTAGTCTGGGCTGGCTCCACTTGGATTTCATTTCCCGGGGGGCGGGTTCAAACATTTTCTCTTTGACGCAATTGGTCAGAGCTACTGTCAGTCAAAGGTCTCAAGCATTGAACGTCACTGTACCAAAGCCCGCCCATATTGCATACCGTGTCCCGATTGGCCCGACCTGTTCTCGGTTGTAGGAAAGAGGCGTGCTACTGAGCCTCGCCAGACCCTAATCCGCTGGCAGGCAATTTTTTGGTCGGCAGATTCGGTCTGGTTTATTAACCAGGCTAGAGACGTACAGCATATCGATGTTACAAAGAAGAACACAGATTAGTATAAGTTATTACTGCAGGCTAGAAACAATTCAATAAGTTGTTAGCATTCTTTTTATTTAAAACCCATTTTGGGCGGGAACCCCTTTTGGTGTTAGCATTATGTTATGCTTTAGCTATTGAAAAATAGCAGATCTACAAGCTCATGGCGCGCTACAAGCTTGTAGATCTGCTATTTTTGAAAAATCGAAGAACGACTGACATAGAAACATAACTTTTTAAGAAAACTGTCAGGATGTAGAAGACATTTTTACTTTTTAGAATCTGATCTCAGGTCAAAATGGGGTAAGGCCTATAAAATAATGAATTTAGAATATTTAGTCAGTGGAACAAGCAGCGAACTAAACACCAGAACTGAGAAAAAGCAGTGTTGCTGTACCATTTCCTGGCTACAACAATAGCACAAAGGGAGAAAGGTTCCTGACTGGAAGTGCGTCCTTCAGCCCCCAAATTCCCCCTTCCCCTTCTCCTTCTCCCCCCCCAGTGGTGGCCAAACAGGGACACATGTGAAGGCTGCCCACAAATATGATCATTTGGAATGCCAACAGCAATGAAGAGAGGATGGTCAAACCGTGGGAATTTCACTTATCATATTTGTCCAAAGAATTCCACACATCTGAGCAAGCCAATAACATTGTAACAGGATGTGTGTGTGTGTGTGTGTGTGTGTGTGTGTGTGTGAGCCCTGAGACCTTGTTTCAAAAGAGAAAAAAAGTGTGTGTGTGTACACACACACACACACACACACACACACACACACACACACACACACACACACACACACACACACACACACACACACACACACACACACACACACACACACACACACACACACCACACACACACACACACACACACATTTATGCATCACTGCTTTTTGTTATCTCTCTCACATAACTAAAACATGGAACTATCATCTAAGAAACATCCCAGGCTTCCAAAATAAACTGTGCGTGATATGCTGCTGTGAAGTCTACAGGAGTCACAGCAGAGATTGAAGAGGGACTGTATATCCTCGAGGCCTTGAACCCAAATCAAAACATGCACCACCACCACGACTTGATGTATGCCGTGAGTCCGTGACCCTCTGAACCATTGCACATAGATATGACCAAGGTTTTATAAATGTGTAAATCATCACGCTTTGCGTGTATAGGCTATAGGGCGATGTTTTTTGCGTTTGCATTCATTTCATTTCGAGGTACAATGTTGCAAAAATGGCTACATAATGACTCTTGCCAGCCATGCACCTGCCAGTTCACACATGAATAAGATCATTAGACTGACATATTGTACTACTGTATCTAGATAAAGAAAACAACTACGTGTTATCACATAGTCATGTGAATGACTATTTGCATATCAGTGGGACGGTGTGGGGCACAAAGGAAACGACGAGCAGGTGACACTATGTATGTAAAAAGGTGGTTTGTGACCCTGTTAGCCTGAAGAACACTCATGCATACAGTACATGAACATGTGGCCCATCATTCATGGGCGACATGTGGCCCCCACCTTCACTAAATTTGGCCCTCAGGGTAATATCAGAATACTGATATATTATTGATTTGCAAACATGACCTGCTTTAATTACTTGAATTGCTTAGTATTCAAATGTTTGGATCTTTTTTATGTCCAATTATTTGTATTTAGTTCATGAAGTTATTTAAACACTACTATAATTAAAGGCATTTGAAATTAAATAAAAATAGCAAAAACTAATTCAGGATTTCAATTCAAATAATAGCAAAAAATAGCTGATCTACAAGCTCAAAACGTGTAGCACTGCGACACGTTTTGAGCTTGCAGATCAGCTATTTTTGCATGCAATGTGGCCCTCTGGAGTCAGTGTGGAAATACAGTGGCCCATCCCTCCAATACATCACAGTATCCCGTTTTCACCATAGAGAAGCATTAAGGCAATGCAAGATGCCAGAGTGAGAGGCACCAGAGATGGAGGGCTTACATAAGGAGAGAGCAGTGCCAGTATAGGCCTGTGCCTTGTCGAAATGCCAAGGTAACATTAAATACATTCTGCTCATGCTGTTCATATTCAATGTTTGTTTTGGAAATGGTAAACTCCCCCCCCCCCCCCCCCTTTCCATCGTTTTTTTGTGTGTGTTTTCATCCTACAATCCCACTGAGAGCGCAAACAATTCAAAGCAGCTTGCCTGCATACACAAATATTCTTCTGTGAAAGGAAACCATGTTCCTGTTATCATATGGTACCATTTATTTGGAAATTCATCAGTGAAAGCAAACTGTGAATGACAGCGTTCCACAACACGATCACTGGGCTGTCTGATGAGCGCCACCTAGAGGTAACATTTTATTAAAAGACTATTAAAGTGAGTTCGTTTTCACCAGATTTATGGGTTTAAATTGTGACGCAGATTTGTAATCCTAAAATTATTCATGGCTTTTCTTTTCCCTCATCTAATTTCAGGGATTCCAACCAAACTAAACAGCTATTTCTGAGTGAAGCAAGCAAGACTGAGAGCAGTGTGAGAGTTGAAATGAAGTAGGCTGTTTTATCCACCACTACATTAACGTTTTTAAAACCAAGATTACTGATGTTTGGTTCCATTTGTACACCCTCAGAGTTAAATTAGCACTACGAATTTCATAGATTGGGCTCCCCCCCCCCCCCAAGCGGCTTCCATTTGTACCCTCTCAAGAGTTACAGATTCCTTAAGGGTCCATTTGGTGACTCCACCGGACCAGATGTTGAGAAAGGGTGAAACTTTAAAAAGCGTCACATTTCTCATCCCTTGTTTTAAGGGGGGGCTGGAGGAGCCGGTCGCCACGGCAACCAAATAACTGTTGTCAGGAAGAAGAATGTTTGTGCTAGCCTGGCGGAGCTCCATCACCCCTCTGGCAGCAGCAGCTCTAGCGCTGTGCTAAAACCCCCTGACAAAAACAACATTCCACATCTAAGTGATAGTCTTCAAGGAATTCCTGTTAAATGGAGGCATTTTTCTCAGCGTGCATAACTCGTCCAACTGAAACCATCTGGCGCATTGTGTGTGTGAATAATGTGCATTGTTCCACAAGTTTTTTCCCCCTCACACGTTTTGAATTTTGAAGGACCCCCCAATTTGGCATGGGTTTGGTCCACAGACGACCATAACGTTGAGATCGTTAGGGTCCATTTGGTTCCTAATTTAGCTGCATGGGGACCCAGTGGTCCAAGGATCCCCTAGGGGGTCCCTGAACCTCACTTTGAGAACCAAGAGACAGAGAGAGTGAGAGTCAGACAAACAGACACAGAGAGACACAAAGAGACAGACAGTGAGAGAAAGCATGTACTGTACGTACAGTATGTGTCATTTATAGCTTTTGTGCAGTATGTCTAGTCTACTGATGTCTTGTCTTTTCTTCTCTTCTGGGTGTTATGTCTGATGTCTATGAGTACACATGCTCAGTGCTCACACAAGCATTCCGATGTGAGCAGAAACGCTTGTTTTTATTTTTCCATCACTGGAAGTACCCCTGGGAGTCAGGGAGAGGCCTGGCTATGTTGTGGAAAGCCCACTTCAAGATCCCATCTATCGCCCATGCAGTGGTGGAAAAAGTACTCATTTATTTTACTTACGTACTCCATTACAAGTAAAAGTCCAGAATTCAAAATGTACTTAAGTAAAAGGTACAAAAGTATTGGCATCAAAATGTACTTTAAGTACCAAAAGTAGAAAGTATAGTCAGTGTGCAGAATGTTCCATTTCAAGTTTTCAAATGTATACAAATGTTTACAAAATAGCAGATCTACAAGCTCAGCTATTTTCAAATGGCCGTTTTGTAATCAAAGTAACTAGTAACTAAAGTTTTACTACTAAAGGTAGTAAAACGGGATACTGTGATGTACTGGAGGGATGGGCAACTTTGACGATGGAGAGGGCCACTGTATTTCAACACTTTTACTCCACTACCTTTAGTGGAGTATTTGAAATTGTAAATACTAAGTAGGCCTAAAGTACAAATACCTCCAAATTGAACTTACGTACAGTACTTAAGTAAATGTACTTAGTTACTTTACACCACTGGAAAATAAATACTTAAATTGGTGGTCTGCCTAACATGGCATGGTCCTGTATACGACACAGTATGACTGAAGGCTTAACTTTGTTATATCGGTAAGGTATATCAAGCACCTGCACTTCTATGCACAGTAAAGTCCTTGGTGTTCATTTAATTCTGAAGAGTGCACACATGGAACCTTACAGTTCCACTATTTCAAAGATTTAGTGAATGAAAATAGACTTTTTTTACAGTATAATTAACTCAACTGCGGGGGTCTCCCATAGGGTACTGTTGCTTGACAAGTGGTAATAACTGGGTTGCGAATGTATGGTACACCAGCCATGTTGACTCTGTTGAGGACCAACACAGGTGTTTAAATTTGTCTGAACAGTCTGACTGGTGTAGAACTAATTCATTTGTGTGCAACACCTGTTTGGTCCCCAACATGGCTGGTGTAGGACTACATTTGCAACCCATGAATAGAGCGTCGCAGTCCCGCCCCCTACCAGGGCCCAGGAAATGATTCCCCGTTCATTTTCCTCATAGACATTTCAAAAAGTATTTATTTAAAGATGTTTACGCCGCGGACAAAGCCAACTCTTGTTGTGACAAAGCATGACAACAAACACAATGTTTTGGGCCGAACAAATAATTAGAAAGAAGGAAAAACACTTTTGTTTTTGTTTTTCTTCTTTGTAATTATTTGTTTGGTCCAAAATATTGTGTTTGTTGTCATGATTTGTCACGACAAGAGTTGGCTTTGTACGACGCTTATATAAGGTCTTTAAATAAATACGTTTTGAAATGTCTATGGGGAAAATGCATTGGGAATTATTTCCTGGGCCTGGCGTCGTCATGAAAGGGGGCGGGACTGCGACGCTCTATTAGGTTAGTGCAAAAAAGAAAGTGGGAGATGTTCGAATCTCAGGCAGGACATGAGTGTAGCTTTGAATGACTCTGAAAGCTCGCTCCGATCGAGTCCTGTTGAGGTAAATACTGTAGGTATTGAGAATAATGTAAGTAACTGGGAAGACTACTGTAGGTATATGAGAGGAATACAGTAGAGTATAGGTACTGGGAGGAATACTTTAGTTACTCTGAGGAATACTAGTAGATATATAAATACTGTAGTAGGTACTGAGACGAATGTTATGCTATCCCCCGGCACTCAGAAGCATTGTCCTGCTTACAACATCTATCATTTCAAACTTGCTAAATTGGAAATGTAGTAATTTAGACAATTTTGGTGGCTAATCGCATTCACAAAATCCTATAGATACAGGCATGCTCACTAAAGAGTAAAGGGATGCAAGCCCAATCGAAATACCATTTTGTGTCTTTGTAGCATACCTGAATAGAATCTGCCTACAACAACAACAACAGCCTTTTCTTGTGCATATACAGTAGGCTACTGCCGATAGTATATCACCTAAAAAGAAAAAAAATCCTAAATGTACATTTAACTTTGTCTGAGTTAAATGAACACACTTCTATAGTGCGTGAGATGCCATTAATAATAATATCTGGGATTTATATAACGCTTTATATAAGTACTCAAAGGCGCGTGTGTGGGGGCCAGGGAAGATGCTCACCTCACCCAGCATAGAGTCTAGTTCATACTTGTGGAGGACAGGCTCTGGAAGCGAAACGCTCTGCTCTTGACTGTGCACAGGTTGGCGCGCACGCACGCACGCACGCACACACGCACACACGCACACACACACACACACACACACACAAGAAAAGAAATGCTGAGTCTGCAGACAGGAGCTCATAAATTCTGTCACACCTATTCATTGTACTGTGTTGATGCATTGATTTATGACTTACATGCGTTTATACACAACATAAACACATGCACTTACAGGCTATATAGGTTACACACACAAATGAGCAAAGAAACACACCTGCAGGCTTCAGGTTTCAGCCTCCGTCTCTGCACAGCTGCTCCAGGGTCCAGTGCAACAAACACACAGGGTCACTGAATTACAGTAGTGAACAGCACTATTTTATATCAAAACATTATAGAAAAGCCCTAAATGGAGGAACTTTTCTCCTGCCCTGGGCCTGGGACGGAGGCTCATTGAGTTCAGACAACGTGTAGAAGAGCACTGGAATAGCTCTTAAAGGACCACTTCACCACTTTTCAACGTATCTTCATATAATAGGTCCTCACTAATAATCATGATAAAATGGCACGATTTTTATCTACTCAGTCTGTGTCTCATAGGAGGGCTGTGGGCAGTTTAGAAACCGTCTTCCAGTGACATCATCATTAGGCAGATTATTTTTTAAACAAGATTTTTTTACAAAAATGTTTAGATTTTCATTACCGTGAGAACGATGGCTTCCATTTTCGCATTGCAACTTTTCAGGACTAGAAAGCCTGCAGTTTTTATTAGCTTGTATTCCCCATCGATGATGTCACTGGAAGACGGTTTCTGAACTGCCCACAGCCCTTATATGAGACACAGACCGAGTAGAAAAAAATTGCGCCATTTTTTCATGATTATTAGTGAGGACCTATTATATTAACCTGACTGGCGGAGTCAGGTTACTATTATATGAAGATAGGTTGAAAAGTGGTGAAGTGGTCCTTTAAGTATAGTTCTAAAAGCGCTGTCAGTGCTTTGATTGAACCCTGGCACCCATTGAATGCTAGAAGGCAATAACCACTGCATGAGTCGTTTCATTGTTTCTGGAAATAATCTGCTGAGTTTAGCTTTAGTGTAATGAACCACTTTCAATTGAATAAGGCACATACGAGCGCAGTAGTTGATCCTAGACACCACATCAGCCCAATATTCCTCACTCAGCTCATTCCCAAGTTCATCCTCCCATGTGCCCCTCAACCCGAGGAGAGACGTTGTTCTAAAGGAAACAAGAGCATTATAGATTGATGAAATGTTAAACATGAAGTCTGATGCAGACATTATGGTCCCCAATAGGGTTTTCTCAGGTAAACTGGGGGTTTGAAATGGGATGTTTATTGGAAGTGCAATTGATGGGTAATCATTTATGATTTATAATTATGTGAAATATATGTCGTAGAAAGGAGGGGCTTAGTTAGGCTTTTATTTGTGCTCAGCACAAATAAAAGCCCCCCCCCCCCCACACACACACAATATGAACTCTTACTGACTGTACATAAACTGTTTTTTTCTTACCACTTTCTTACTGTTTTTACCCTTACCACTACTAACAACTTTTGCATTACTATGATTGCCTTTTTGTATTGCATTTGGATTGATGCCAACAGTTTAATTTCGTTGTACACACCATCCATCCATCCACCCACAACAAAATAAATGTAATCTGCTGGATATGTTTGATTTACCTTAAAGAAGCATTCAGTGATTTGGGTGATTTGGAAAACCTCCCGGTCTGCCCCGGTAACAAGATGTGCACATGCACGCACTACAGTGAGGGGACACACACAGCACACACACCAAGGACCGCCCCCGCTCGATCACGATTGGCGGAAGGCCCCTCTCTATCCTGATTGGATGAAGGCTGGGCCACCTAAGCCAAAAACGAAACCTAAGGTTTTTTGACCCCCAGAGGTTAACTGGGGACAGGGAGGAACTCCTTATATGGTCAGCACACTCTATAGTAGGGAGGATTATCACAACAAAACAAAAAAATAAATTATATTTGAATTAAGTGAAATCACTGAATATACCTTTAAGTCAGTCAATCATAACCTGACTCCGCCAGATGGGCCAGTAGAGTACACATAGGTTCCCCCTGTGTACTCTCTACTGCCCCATCTGGCGGAGTCAGGTTAAGTCAAACATATTGAAAAAGACAATAATTCTCATCTCAAAATGTACCTGACTGTTATTTTGCCAATATCTTGAAATGTTACTGACTTGATGAATGTGCCTAATTGCCTATAGAGTCTATAGGCAATTAGGCACATTCATCAAGTTAATGAACAAATTATTGGTCTATAGTATAGACCAATAATTTGTTTACAAATAACATGCAACCGTGAGAGACGCATTAGAAATTAAGCCTGATTGGATCCTTACAAGTCCATCATGGTTTCCATTTGTACACTCTCAGGGGCTCCATCCATTTGAACCCCTGGTGGGCATGAAGAATGAAAAACAAAACCGTTAGTCTACTTTATTGTGAATTCTTTAAATGACAGTTTATGGCTATGCACATGTAATTTCAGAATCAGTCTCAATTAAAACCACAATGAGTCTGATTTCAGGTTTTGGGCAATGTTTTCACTTTTCTTTGTTACCATTTCCCCTGGAGATATTCTATGAAGAAGAAAAACAAAACATGTTTTCATCACAGGGAGATCAGATATCTCTTCATTTTATTGGTTATCATGATACAGATACCAACACTGCTCAGGTGATATTACAATTAAGTTTGTTATGTCAGCTATGGTATGCCAGTGGTATGCTTGATCCAGTCTAGGTAATAGCAGACATCTATCATTTTAAATGTCTGTTCGCATACGTGTGTACCACCAAAAGAAATAACACCGTATATCTTGTTGTTATGTACCACTCCTCCACCTGAGTCACCCTGTAGAGAGAGAGAGAGAGAGAGAGAGTCAAAGATGTCGGAGAAAATAATGTGCATACACAGCGCCCCCACCACACCAGGTAATTGTGGTACTGCAGTTAAAACTGCTTTAGAAGCCAGACAGAAATTACATGCACTGGTTATATCAGAGTGGTGATTTAGGCTCAAACCATTAGAAATATGTTTGAGGGACATAAACAATATGATATTTAAAGGTAGTATAGACAACATTTAAGCCTAAATTCAAAATATGTATATTTAAATATTTAGCATTTCTCCCCTCTATCAGCCACTATATAATTGCACTGGGGTGTTTTCCTGCAGAAAGGGGAGCTCAGCAGGAGCTCTTAATTGATCTCTTTGAACTTCAAAGGGGTTGTTCACTGAGTTGATTGATTGGGCCATACAAGTGTCAATGCTCGTTAGTGTTCTCGAATGCATCAAAGACAACTGGCGAAAGGGCCTTTCTGTGTGGAGTTAGCAAGTTCTTCCCGTGTCCCCTATAGCCGGGACGGGGAGCCACAGGCCCAAAAGTGCTGGCTCCAATGGGAACTAGGGTAGGTACCCTCACAAAAAACATGAAGTAATCCCAGTCTCTAAACTACCTCCCCCTGGTGTTCCTTCCACACGCTACGTCTGGTCGGGGAAACTGAAAGAAGCAGTGACTTGGACTCCTCATGCATAGAAGGGTGCATGAGGTCAGTCCGCCGCTGTCGGGGGGGGGTAGCGCACACACACACACACACACACACACACACACACACACACCACACACACCACACACACGTTGTCTACACTACCTTTAAGGTTTCTACCCGACAGGGACAATATTACAATCTATGTAATGACAGTTATTAAATAAATACAGTAGTTATATCATATAACTCAAATGGACTCTACAGCTGTTATATGATACTATATAACTAACGTGTACTCACATTACATACATCAGTACCAGTATTAACAGTTTCGCCACATAAGAGTTTGAATCCAGGAGGAATTGTATTGGGACTACAGTCGACAACTTTCACATTTTCACATTTCAGTTTACGTGAAGACGGATAGGGTGGAACAGCCTCTGTTGAGAATCAGAATCAGTTTAAATGTCCACAGATGACAACCAAAGCAAATTGACTCAAAATTAAGATCAATCATGTCAAATCTAAACTTTATTTATTTATAGATTTTCTCTCCAAAAAAGATCTTTAATGAGCAAACATGTGTAACTGCAGAACAATCAATGATGATAGAGAACTCACGCTTGTCTTCTCCAGGTTGTTCCGGTTGAGTTGGGCCATGGCCTGCTACTTGAACTTGAGTTTGGGCTTGTAGTGATGCAGGCCCGGGCGTTGGTTTAGTAGCATGACAGTCCACAGGGTCAGGGAGAGTTATGGTTAGAACCTGATCAGTTCCAGGGATTTCCAATAGCATGATGTCATGAGGGTCCCCATTTTCCTTTCCGTAGTGGTGAAAAGATTTGATTTTTACTTTTCTTTCCTTCGTACCTGTGCCCATACAGGCCAATAGCTTGTCTAAAGGTGATGGGAGTGGGTGCACATTTATTCTTCCATGATGTTCCCTGCCAAAATAGAAGATATGAAGGTTGTTGTTGCAAAACACTCACTATACATAATTGTGTCATCATTTCATTATAAACAAACTCTTTATTCTATTATATAATATTCACTAGAGAAATTTTAAACAGTGATTCTCCCACCATACAGCATCATGCTCCCAACAATGTCCTGCTGTTAGAATCCATTTATCACTGATCAGCGATCCTCCACAAGAGAATTTCCGTTTCCCATCAGTTCCCGTCAGCTTTACATGGTACTGCCGTTCATTATCAGCACAGTCATGACCACCGATGAGTCCCATTGTGACATCTGTGGGAGAATGACAACATTGGCCCGGTTTCCCAAACGCATATGGTGTAAGACTTGTAGTGCTGCGAATGCTCAGAGATGGGCAGTATTTGAAATACATGTATTTGAAATACGTATTTGAAATACTTTTTTGTATTTTGTAATTTGTATTTTGCTGGGATGGAAGAAATGAGTATTTTGTATTTTGTATCTAGATACTTTCAGATCTAGTATTTTCTGTATTTTCTGTTTCAAATACATAAAATACTTTTTAATGTCATTTTACACAGCCTCAGGTTTAAACTGTAGGGGCAAAACACATAACCTGACTCCGCCAGATGGGGCAGCAGAGAGTACACTGGGTTCCCCCCTCCTGCTCCCATCTGGGAACTCTCAGGCAGACTTGATGCCCGGCCACAAAACGGCCTGGCCAATCAGCAGCAGCTAGAGGCGGGATAGCCGCTGCTGATTGGCCAGGCCGTTTGAGGCCTGGCAAGGAACGGTGAGCACAGGGCGGGCGGAGCCGTGGGGGCTTTTTACGTTATTTGCGCAGTGAGTGTAACGCTGCTCAATGGTGAAATCTTCCGCCAACAGCGTACCTTAGTGATCAGAATCAAGGACAGGCCTATCGTAGTAGACATTTCCACCACGCGGAAACGCCCCCCTTTCAAAGTGGGGGGGCGGCGGGGGTGTGTATATATATATATATATATATATACATATATATATATATATATATATATATATATATATATATATATATATATATATATATATATATATATACACATATATATATATATATATATATACACAATTGAGTTTTTTTTTTATCCTTGTGTTTGTATCTATAATTTCCAGGGGCTATGCTTAAGTTTGTGACTAAAGCCACAACACAGCCTCCCCACTGGGAGCACTGTTTATACCAGTCAGTCTGTCATACCATCCCTCCCCACTGGGGGCGCTGTTTATACCAGTCTCTCTGTCATACCATCCCTCCCCACTGGGGGCGCTGTTTATACCAGTCAGTCTGTCATACCATCCCTCCCCACTTGGGGCGCTGTTTATACCATCCCTCTACACTGGGGGTGCTGTTTATACCATCCCTCCCCACTGGGGACGCTGTTTATACCAGTCTCTCTGTCATAGCATCCCTCTCCACTGGGGGCACTGTTTATACCAGTCAGTCTGTCATACCATCCCTCCCCACTGGGGGCGCTGTTTATACCAGTCAGTCTGTCATACCATCCCTCCCCACTGGGGGCGCTGTTTATACCATCCCTCTACACTGGGGGTGCTGTTTATACCATCCCTCCCCACTGGGGACGCTGTTTATACCAGTCTCTCTGTCATAGCATCCCTCTCCACTGGGGGCACTGTTTATACCAGTCAGTCTGTCATACCATCTCTCCCCACTGGGGGCGCTGTTTATACCATCCCTCTACACTGGGGGTGCTGTTTATACCATCCCTCCCCACTGGGGACGCTGTTTATACCAGTCTCTCTGTCATAGCATCCCTCTCCACTGGGGGCACTGTTTATACCAGTCAGTCTGTCATACCATCCCTCCCCACTGGGGGTACTGTTTATACCAGTCTGTCATACCATCCCTCCCCACTGGGGGCGCTGTTTATACCAGTCTGTCATACCATCCCTCCCCACTGGGGGCGCTGTTTATACCAGTCTGTCATACCATCCCTCTACACTGGGGGCGCTGTTTATACCAGTCTGTCATACCATCCCTCCCCACTGGGGGCGCTGTTTATACCAGTCTGTCATACCATCCCTTTACACCGGGGGCGCTGTTTATACCAGTCAGTCTGTCATACACAGACAGACAGACAGACAGACAGACAGACAGACAGACAGACAGACAGACAGACAGACAATGTTTATACCTTATTCTGCTCTGTTTGTCTACTTAAAACTGTTTTAAACTGTTTCAAAACCCCCCATTTTTTCATGGGGGGCCCCCTTGCTACAATCATGCTTAGGGCCCCTTGGAGGCCAGAATCGGCACTGCATGTGCACATCTTGTTACCGGGGAAGACCGGGGGGTTTTCCAAATCACTGAATTCTCCTTTAATTGATAATCTATTCATCTTAGTCATTAGTATCTTGTTTACTTAACTTGTTTTTTATTGTTGGTTTAAATGTAAATTGGTGGTAGGCCTAATCAATCAATCAATCAATCAATCAATCAATCAATCAATCTCTTTCTACATTTTTCTTGAGGTAGAAGTCAAAGAGGAGTGACAGTGATGAATCAGATGGCCAATCCATTCCTTTGTGGGTCCTGTTTGATACAGTTATAGCACATTGATTTGCTTAAAATATAAAGTGTATCATTCTTAATAACCTTCAATGTATTAGACATTCTGACAGGTCATTAATTTAATATTTGGCAATTAATTATGAATTTACTTATCATTATATACATTTTAATGAAAATGTATTTTCATGTATTTTCAAAATACAAAATACGTATTTGTATCTCAAATACATTTCTCAGACCAGTATTTGTATTTTGTATTTAAATACATTCTGTGACCCAGTATTTGTATTTTGTAACAAAATACATTTTCAATGTATTTTGCCCATCTCTGCGAATGCTCAGGGTTTCCAGTTTGATCCCGGACTCCACTGATTGCTCTATGTAATAATAAAGGCCTTGGATAAAAGTGCTATATAAATGCACCATTTACCATTTAACGTCTGCCCTAAACAAACATTAAAAGTCCAAAGACTTGGCTGCCATTCGATTTCCGTCACAAAAAAAACAAACATATGACGTCATTTTCAAAAGCCATGCATTAAATGCATATACGGTACATGAACATTTGTTCATCTGTTTATCTTACAGAAAAATCTAATCAATAATAAATTATATTAGTTCATACTTTTTCAAGATGATCTTAGATCTTTCATTTAATACAAAGAAGTTTCTTGAAGTGTCCTTGAGCAAGACTCTGAACTCCTAATTGCTCCACCTCTGCCATTGGTGTATGAATGCGTGAATGTAATGCACAGCAGCACACTATGTAAAGCAGATAAAAGCGCTGCACCATTTACCATCTGACAACATCTAAGGACATTTTCCTTACAAGAGGATCATTAATATTAAATACTTGGCTCAGCAGATTAAAAAATGTAAACAAATACAGGCTACATGAGACAGTGATTGAGAGAAACAGTGAGAGAGGGAGATCAGTTGAGTATGGTTATGAGAATTAACTGAACATAAGTTCAGTTAATAGTTCAGAAATGTATAAAGAATCATCCTAATTCTAAAGTTATGGTGACCATGGTTGAATACTCACCAGCCCACAACAGCAGAAGGAACATGAGTGGATTCATGTTTGTCACTGATCATCCAGGTGGGACAGTGGACTTAATGTAGTCACACTGCCTTATTAAGCCAAGTCTTCAGACTCCACCTCTCCCCTTAATGTCACTCCTCTCAGCTTATGTCACATCCCACATCCTTCTGGATAGATAGATGCTAGTTATACTATATAGTGGTTACTTTTTCACATCATAGGTTATTTAATAAATAGATATGTTTGCTTGACATAAAATGCCACAAATGCTATTAATGTTGTTTAGACCAGCGGTTCTCAGAGGGACCTGGGGTTCCCCAGGGGTCCTTTATTGGGGGGCTTCCAGGGGGTCTCCAGCTAAATTATATCACAATCATTCCAACCTTTATTTTTTATAACCTTTATTACTTTGCGCGAGCAGAGCGTGCAAGTACTGTTTTCGGCTGCGTATGTTGGTGACTACCTTGGCCAATCCGGGATTGTGTATCTTTGGTGGTCCCCTCAGCCAATCAGGAAAATAAACATACATAGTTACATCATCAGTCAATCCCTGATTGGCCGAGCGACAGCACCAACATACGGAGCCAATCCAATTGGCCGAGAGGGCCGAGGGGGCCACCGACATACAAAGCGCTCAGATTAGCCGAGCGACGCCACATAAAATACACAATCCCTGATTGGCCAAGGGGGTCCACCAAAAATACACAATCCCTGATTGGCCGAGGGGGGCCAACAGAAATACACAATCCATGATTGGCAGAGCGACAACACTGACATATGTGGATGACGTAACCAATTTCAAACTTTTATATATATATATAAGACTTAAAACATTTAGAACTCATTGTAGTGGATATCTTGAACCTGATTTATATTGTTATATAGACATATACGATGTTTCAATAACTTGATTGGAGTCTGTTTATGGCAAATTAAATTGATTTGACATAACTTAAAAAGTGGATGCTGATACTGTCTGCTTCTATTTGCCAAAGAAGCTTGCAATTTATAATGGGAAAGAGAATATACACAGGCAAGACATCCTCGCACGTTGGGTGGTCTAGAATAGACCAGGGGTGTGGCAGAAGGAGGGAGGGACGGAAATTTGACAAGAGTCAGAGGTAAGTTGCGTGCTCTGCTCGCGCACAAGTAGGCCAACTTGTGTGCAAAGCGCAAGTTGGCAGCTCGACAGAGTGCATTCTAGTTTAACCATATTTTGTACTTTCTACAAGCTCACTACTGTACATAGTAACAAGAACCCCAGTCCAGAATGGTAAAAAGTTAACACCAAAAGGGGTCGGGTTCCCATCCTGAATCACTACAGATAAAAGAGTCTGTTAAATGCATGAATTGTTTATCGAAATATTATTCAAATTCACATTTGACGTTCCTTTGTGTTGTGTTTTATCTGTGTGTAGCCTGATGGTTAAGTTTATATAAAAGGCGCTATATACACATTTATATAGCGCCTTTATCCAAGGTACTTTACATAGATTGTGCATCAATTCACCCATTCATACACCGATGGCGGTGGAAACCATGCAGGGCACCAACCAGCACATCAGGAGAAATTTGGGGTTCAGTGTCTTGCTCAAGGACACTTTGACACTAACTCTGGGGAGCCCGGGTTTGAACAGGCAACCTTGTGGTTACCATCCAGCGGCAGCCACCTAAGCTAGCAGCCTAGTCTGGGCACCTAGGCTGCTGATCCAGCCTGACGGCCTTTGCCGCGTGTCTTCCCCCCCCCCCCCCATCTCTCTCCTCATTTCCTGTCAGGCTACTTTCAACCTATCAATAAAAGCAGAAAAGGCCCAAAAATGTTAAATACCTTTAAATATTACTCAAGAAATGTAAAAATGCCCAAAGGAATCTTAGAACGTCAAAACCTTAGTAGTTGCCAAATATATAGTGCACCGTCACTTTAAGATAGCACAAAACTCTGAGAAAACCCTTTGAATGGCACAAAATAGTAAATAGATGACAAACTTTATTTAGGTCGGGCGTGAGAGGAAGGGTTTGGTTTTAGCAATATTGCGAAGGTGGTAAAATGAGGACTGGATGACCTTTTTTACATTGCTCTCCAGGGAGAGGTCGGAATCTAGGGTGACACCTAGGTTTCTGGCTGTGGGTGATGTTCTGGCATAGCAAAACAAGGTCATTTTCCATACGCGCTCTATCAGACGGTGGGCCAAATATAAGGACTTCGATTTTTGATTGAGTTGAAGAAAGTTATTACCCATCCAAACCTGAATGTCAGCTAGGCAGGAGTGCAGTTTGGATAAGCTGTTGGTGTCGTCCGGGTTGATGGGCAGATATAGCTGGGTGTCATCGGCGTAGCAGTGGATAAGACTTTATTCCAACAAAGTTCAGGACAGCTGCTTCTATGCAAATGTCTTATCGGAAATATGTACTCTATGCTCACTTTGCTTAACTGTCATTCCAGTCGGGTAACTACTATTCAAATACACTCGAGCAGTGATAATACTACACGTGTCTGACTCATTTGAAAAGTTTCCTTTAAAGTCCATTTTCTTGATATAGGGTAAGTGATATTTTTTTGGTAGAACAATTCTTCTTTTGTTAAAAGGTTAAAGCATTATTATTGTGTTGGTGATCATTGTTATAGCATTTGTTCGGCACCCGGAATTGCTAGCAAGGGTCTCTGTGTCTCTCCAGCTCTTAAATAAACAGAAATTATAGGGGGCACCACAAATACAAAAGGGTCAACATAATGTTGTACGAATGCGATTTGTTGCATTCTGCTGGCTGTAACCCACGTCTGACACAGCCCTGGGTAGACCAGCCTGGCGAAGACATGTTTTCAGATGATTGAGCACCCTTTTCTAGTTGATTTATACAATGGGAAGCTCCAAACAATGCTTACCTTCAAAGTTAATTATTATATGAATATTAAAAATGTATCTATATATACAAGTGACAAGTTGTACCCAACCCAGGAAAAGGGACCCAAAGTCACACACTGCATACATCACTGACACGTCACTGACACACTGCAACACACTACACTCACACGGCAGTGACGTCACACACTTACCCTCCGCATCGTTCGGCCGCTATCTCCTCATATCGCGCCGAACGCCGACCCTCAACACCACCCGCGGAACATTACTCATTGCACTGACACCAACGTTGCCTCCCTTCCACACCCACGCCGGCATTCGGCCGATATTGTTTGGGTCAACAAACAATATCTCCCCAAGCACCCACACGCACACACTCACATGTTGCCAGGTCTATGAAAACCAGCCCAGAAAAAATGCCATTCAACACGCTACTTACAACTCGCTTACAATTCGCGGACCTGGCAACACTGCATCCCGTGATTCCCCTCTTTTCATTGGCTGTGCCGCCAACATTGTTGCCACGTCTATGTAAACAAGGCCGCAAACCCTGACTTCCTACAGCCTATACTTACACACACTACCACTCGCTTACAATACGTGGACCTGGCAACACTACATCACCCCTTCCCAATGGCTCAAAACCCCACCACGTGACCCACGTGTTACGGTCCTTTCACACTTCCGGAAACACTACCGGAAGAGACACACACACACACACACACACACACACACACACACACACACACACACACACACACACACACACACACACACACACACACACACACACACACACACACACACACACACACACACACACACACACACACACACACACACACACACACAGTGTACAGCCTGCCGGAAACCAAAAGTAGAAGAAGAACAACAACACAGGTTCTACACTGATTCTAACTTGGATGGAGAGCGCCGCGATTACATACACAGTTACAATAATGCAAACACGACCGCGTCGACACCTGGCGTGGTACAATCGGGACGAACCGAGGCGCATATATGGATAAGAACAACAACACCAACACTACACGCACACGCGCACGCTGCAACAACGCGCTGCAACACAAAACAGCTGTGTACAACGCAGTGTCACTGCAGACACTTATTTGTGTGTGTGCGTGCGTGCGCGGGGGGGGGGGGGGGGGGGGGGAGGGGATTTTGGATGCAGCTGAAATGGCACGCACACACACACACACACGGCACAAAACGCTAATAATAATGATAATAATAAAAAATAAGAACACTACACTAATAATAATAATAACAACAGTACAGAGAACAGTACAGTACACATGAGTACAGTACAGTAAAAAAGCTCACATCAGAATATTAATCCATGTAATAATAATAATAACAAATAAGAACACAACACTAATAACAACTATAATATCAACAGTACAGAGAACAGTACATCAGAATATTAATCCATGTAGTAATAATAATAATAAATAAGAACACAACACTAATAACAGTACAGAGAACAGTACACATGAGTACAGTACAGTACAAAGACTTACAGTACAGTATACTGTTCCTGCGCCTTGCCATGCTCTCTTTCAATAATAAAATTAATAAAAAATAAGAACACTACACTAATAACAACAATAATATCAACAGTACAGTACACATGAGTACAGTACAGCACATAAAGAAAGCTCACATCAGAATATTAATCCATGTAATAATAATACTAATAAATAAGAACACAACACTAATAACAACAGTACAGAGAACAGTACAGTACAGTACACATGAGTACAGTACAGCACAGTAAAGTACAGTATACTGTTCCTGCGCCTTGCCATGCTTGCTTTCATACGCAAATACACAAAACCAAACAGGGCCACTCAGCCAGCTTGGCAACTTTGCGCTTTCCAAGCAAATGCATAAATGAAAACATCATGGGTTGCCATTGCCTTCTTCCCATTTGCGACGCATCGCATGGCGCTAGGATGAGCGGGCCGAAGGCCCGCGATATTCTAGTGAACTACAAGTAGTTCATGAACAGGTTGAATTATATGGATAATCCATCAGACAGTATTGATAAAGAACTGCTGTCAGAGCATGGCTTGGTGGACACCCTTTGCACGAGGATGGGAGTCTTGTAAGGACAAGAAAGTTGGTTCTGGACACCCTTCCCAGATCCCGTGCCAAACTAAACTATTCGCTACCAATCATTTCAGATAAAGTACCATATCATATGCCCTAGCTGATCTAAGAGTCAATTTAGGGAGAAATCATTTCAGCTTTTGTATACTTTATAAAGTTTATACATGAAATCAGGAAACAAGGATGACATTTTACAAAGCCTTTCCTTGACATTTAACAGTATTAAGACATACATACCACTCCTTAAACATTAGCAAGTACAATGCACTAAACTACAATAATGCATGAATACTACTCATAAAGTGAACTGAGAACCACACACACACACACACACACACACACACACACACACACACACACACACACACACACACACACACACACACACACACACACACACACACACACACACACACACACACACACACACACACACACACACACACACACACCTCTGTGCACCTAGGCAGAAACATTTATGCTAAAGCAGAATAAATGCAGTGTTTGCAAGACCCACATGTCATACACTGATGTGGCAGTCAGCTGACCAATATATTAAGCTCACATAGACTGAATGCTTCTTCCTGCCTTCCTTCTGCATATGGTTCCTGGTTGTTGTTATGCACCGTTTGCTCAATTCCTGTTCCCCATGGGGGGTTGTTATTGCGAACGCAGTGATTGCGAACGCAGTGAGCATTTACTATGAGACCCAGCAGATCATGTCTGTCTGTGTGTCTGTGTGTGTGTCACGCTGTAACACCACCCGCCCACCACCAGAGGGCGCAGCTGTATCACACACACACACACACACACATACACACACACACACAACTTTAAAAAAAAACTTAACTTAAAAAAAAAAAACTTAAGGAAAAACTTTAAAAGGAAAAACTTAAAAAAAAACTTAACTTCAAAAAAACGTAACTTCAAAAAAAAACTTAACTTCAAAAAAAAAATCTTAACAAAAAAAAGAGAACTTAAAAAAAAAAAACTTAAAAAATTACGTAATTTATTCTAATTGTTGTTTTTGCAATTTACGAGCTGCGTTCGCTTACCGCGTTCGCGCGTCTTACTTGTTGTATTTGTATCCATCTCCCTGTTCTTAATGATTGTTTAATTGTGCCGAGCAGGGAGAAAATGTAGCAGAGCCGAACACCAAGATAAAATATTATATGCACACTTGCATTCTCATTCTATAATAAATATTGGTTAAATCTATTAGTTAGTGAGTGAGTTATCTGACTGAATTGCTAAAATACAATCAATGAAACATGTACCTGGTATCTGGTGGTGTGGCGCCATTCTTCGTGGTGACAGTGGACACAGAAGAGGTTGACAGCAGAAGAACGATACATCTCTGGTGGCCTGTATACAGGATGTTAATGGTATGGTCGCATATTATGCTAAGTAGGCAGGGATAACTAAACACAGGTGATAATCATCATATTGGCTGGGAGACTAACAGAACGCAGGTGGAGGAAACTAGTACCACAGGTAGGGTGAGACAACAGGAAACACTTCAAAATAAGGTACACAATAACAAATCACAGTTCATGACAGTGCTATTGAACACGTCGACAAAAACATCCACATGAGCTGGATGTTTTATAATTTCCTGAAAATGTTAAATACATTTTGGATTTATGTGGTTTCTTCCAGACAGCATATGTGCATTATGGCATGTTGTGAGCTTGTAGATTGGCTATTTTCGTCAAATGTTCACCCGTTTTCGCCAAATGTTCACCTATATGTCATGCCCAGAATAGGAACACTAGAGTTCATGTGGTTAAAAACGTAATGATTTCATGCTTTTATTTTATCATGAAGAAGGCATGTCTGCCAGAACATTGAATATAATAAAGTATGTATTGCCCGAGTTATGATAGTGTTGAAAAAAACTAATTATTCTTGTTACCGCTATAGGCTACCTTCCCTGAAGTCTTGGCAGCTTGCATTAATGATTCCCTGAGCTTTGTCCAACAATATATGCAAAAATGTGACAGGCTTAGAATATGTTTGGGGTTTTATAATTATGGTGCATTTTACCACCAACCAACATGTAAAAGTCAATATATTACCACACTTTTATTTGTAACTTACAAAATTACTACATGTTAATTATGTGATTGCAATGACACTTCTGTTACTACAGATTACTGGATGCCACTTACAGCAGGGCTCTATCATTCTTCATTCTGTTGCCCTGGCATAACTGACAACGTCAAGTAGGCCTACCACTGTGGATTGGAGATAGTTCAAATGGCATGAAATGACACTATTGAATAGAGTATATACAATGACAGATTAATCTGAACAATGCTGGTCCTTAAAACACACATTATGGACATAAAAAACGTACTGTATCTCTTTAACTTTCCAATTCAAAGTCACATATCGTTAGCTGTCCGGAAGAAACCACCTAACTCCATTTTTGATTATATATATATATATATATATATATATTATTATTATTATTAATTATTATTTTTTCATAAAATGTTATCATTTTTTCATAAATCAATGATATTGATCACCCATTACATCTGTGTGTTGGTTAAACAAATATTGAACCAATGGAAAGCAGTATTAAAAAGTGCTTCGGTGAAAACCTCCTAACTCCATTGGATCTATTTCCCAAACCAGCTAACTCCACCCGTTTAGCCATCTTTTTCTTTCATAAATCAGTGCTATTGAACACTTTGACAAAAACCTCGTAACTCCACTTGAGCTTGATGTTTTTCCTGAAAAAATGAACATTTTGGAGTTTAAGTTTCTTCCAGATATGTGCATTAATGGACAAAAAGTTGAATATTGCTCTCTCAATAACTTAGATTTTACTTTTACTATAGACTATATATTGAGTCTTGTTGACCTCAAAGGTGAAACAATGAGAGGTCATCTGGGCACCTTGGTATGGATGTGAGGGAGGGTCAAATGGAAGGCTCTGGGAACATCATTAGGATGAACCTACACACGTGTATGACAGGGTAAGACAGGAGTGGGTAACATTGCATATTTCTGTCGTAGCAAAAATAGCCGATCTACAAGCTAGCTCAAAACGCGTCGCACTGCGCCGCGTTTTGAGCTAGCTTGTAGATCAGCTGTAGATCAGCTGTTTTTGCTATATTTGCATTTAGTTATAGTTTTGTTAACTTTATGAACTAAATACAATTACATTGGACATAAAAAAAGACAACAACATGTTAATACTACTCATTCAGTTACATATATAGACGGAAGTAATTAAAGCGGTTAGTGATTTCAGCTGTTCAACAATTCCAAACATGGCATTTTTGGAACTGGAACAGCTGAAATCACTAATAACTCAGTAACCTGCGGGCCGCATTAAGTGACAGTGGGGGCCGCATGTGGCCCCCGGGCCTCCCCCCGGGCCGCCAGTATGGGGTAAGGTATTGACACAGGTCCAGGCCTTATGTGGGGCGACTCAACTGGTACCATCATTGTGAAACGGTGGATACAATGACCTCCATCATAGTGTTTGTCTCCCCTTTGTGGTAAAATGTAGTCCTAGCAGCCTTGTGTATTCCATTCATCTCCTCTAATGAACTGGAGGTGTAATATGCTCCAGACTTTGGTACTTTTTTTGGCGTACCCTGTCGGAACTGACATCTTAAATGATATATATGCTATATAGGTATAGCATGATCCATATTGTTTTTACAGTCGTGTAAAGTAACTAAATACATTTACACAAGTACTGTACTTAAGTACAATTTTGAGGCATTTGTACTTTTACTTGAGTATTTCCAATTTCCAACACTGTTACTTCTACTCCACTACATCTCAGAGCCAAAATGTGTACTTTTACTCCACTACAATTGTTTGAAAACTTTAGTTACTATAGTTACTTTGGAGATTTAAATTTTGATTAGAAAACATACATTAACCACTTCAACCCTATATTTCGGCCTTTTGAAAATAGCAGACCTAGAAGCTCACACGCATTGCATCACGACTCAGGCAAAGCACTTCTAAGTATTCCAAAGTGCAGGTTAAAGACAAAAAGGAGATCAGGCTTTTGCTACACTTTGGAATGCCTACCCCTGGAGATCAGGCTCACTGAGTCAGTCCCTTGTTATACAGTGGCCGGGTCCAGACAGTGGCCTTGTGGTTAGAGTGTCCACCCTGAAACTGGGAGGTCGGGGGTTCGATCCCCGGCCGGGTCATACCAAAGACTGTACAAATGGGACCCAATGCTCCCTGCTTGACACTCAGCATCAATGGGTTGGATTGGGGGTCAAATCAGCTAATGATTATCGAGCGCGGCGCACGCTGAGGCTCACCACTCTAAGAGATGGGTCAAATGCAGAGAACAAATTTCACTGCGGTAACGTGTGTGACTAATCATACGACTTTGACACATCCCTGCTAATCAATCTGATCTGTCTTGTTGTTTCCACGTGTATTCTGCTTCATGTTCTTTTCATGTGCCTCAAGTACTTTTGAAAGGTGCTATACAAATAAAGTATTATTAGTATGAGTGTAATAAAATAGCATACTTGCACTGTGTGATGATGCTAGCCGATGGTCGGAGGCTCCAGGAAGTAGACAGGTCCACAAGTACATTTTAGGCATTTTATTTTCCTTCAAAAAAACAAACAGGATCTGTTACAGGCATGCCTCCTGCAATGACACCCTGGCTCACAGTTTTCCCCTGTTGCTCTCTCACTAGCCACCCTCAAGTCAGACTGAAGTTACTGAACTGCCTTCAACTGCAGCAATCCTGCTCTTATTAAACAGGTGTGGCAAACCATCCTCTAATTAGTAAGTGGCAATGCATTAACTCACCACATGGCTAAATAAGCCTACGAGCAATCTTCCACATTACTATAGCTTAAGGGAATATTAAATATACAAATTCACTCAACTATATTTCACAGGCCCAATTCATTTAGAGAACCTAACATGAATAAGACCAAACATAATAAACATGAACAAAACACCCCTCCTCCAGTACTTGGCACCCTCCAATCTAGAGGAGTGCCAGCACTACAGAGGAGAGACAGGTGAAGTGACCAACAGATAATTACTTCACACAGTGACATTAAATCAACATTTAAAAACCATTTTAGTCCTTGTGTGAAATGTCAGATGTCCACTGTAAAGAACATGCAACACAACACTATATAACCCACACTTTCCAGCCGACTTGATGGTGATTGCTATATTGGAAGCAGCAGTGTAGTGTGTGTGCATTCATAGTTCCTCAGTACTGTGTCTATAGGGCACGGGCTGGCCCATGACACACTGTTTGATAATATGAGGTGTCCATAATGTTATTAAGGTATTGTCATTGATTGATTGGTTGATTGAATACTTTATTGGCAGAAATGTAAACAGTACAGAGTACGGTCAAACACACTTCCAAAAGGATATCACAGAAAATGTCCTTGCGGTCTTGTTTCTATTTAGGTCCTGGGTATTCAATTCATAATCATATTCATGACATGAAAAATAACAAAATTCAAATCATCATAAAAAGTAATAATAAAAAAAGATATGTACAGGTTGGGGAAAATGAAGATTAGCCTACTTGAAAGACGTAGGCTGGTGAGCACAGTCTGCCGTTTGGGGTATAGCTGTCCCGGTTGTAATCCCCAGAAGTCCTGGATGGTGGGTCTGCTCTGCTCCAACAACACCCAGGACAGCAGGAATTCGTACAAGGCCTTATGGATTCCTTCATTGGCCTCCCGAGTCCCCAAAGTGTCTTAGATTCATCACACATGCATGGTGAAATGGAGAAGCAATATTGTCGTTAAGTTAGTGAATGCACAAAAAACTGTTAATAACAATTAAAGGAGGTAGTAAAAATCATAAGACGGGTGATTTACCACAATCATGAAATATAATACATTCATCAATATGACGATGTACGGCAACTATCATCATTTAAACACGTGTGGTTGATCGTTCGTGTTCTAAGTCTATACTTTGCCTTTAGTTGCTCAGTGATGACATTCCGATCGAGCAGCCCATAAAGAAGGGGGGAAGGGTCGTCTACAGCCATGGCAATGTCAGTACGCAACTCTCTGAGCTGAGAAGAAGCTGCTGTCGGGAAGAAACCACCTAACTCCAAAATGTTCATTTTTCAGGAAATTAAATTAATTTTATTTTCAGGAAATGAAGGAAACCTTATATTTTGAAAACAAAGCAATACTGCCTCTTCTAAGTCGGTGTTGTGACTTTATATATTCTCAATTACTTCCATGAGAGGGAGAGAGGTGGTGGAGCTAGCTTCTTTAGCAGACAGTTTGAGGGTCCAATGGAGTTAAGAGGTTTTGTCCAAAGCGCTTTTTACTACTTTTCGTAAAGGGTGTTCGATATAGCACTGATTTATGCAAAAAATAAATAAATAAAAAACCTCAGAAATGGAGTTAGCTGGTTTCCTCCCGACAGCAACGATATGTACTGAATTGAATGGCATTGCTGTAAGCATGTGTGTGTGCAGTCCATGAAAACATGCTCAAAGATTATCTCGCTTTTATGGGTTGAGTGATGTCATAAATGACCCCCTGACCTTGTGTGGTATAATTAAGTAGAGGATATGGCGTGCCAGTGATAAGATATTTACAGGTCTAGTGTTTCATTCAACGTCTTATGCGGGCTGAACTACAGAGGTTAAATGGTGGAGAGGCATGTGGAAAATGTAGTGAACAAATTTGTGTTACATTCACAATCGTGCTCAACCACACCATTTCTCAAATACCTTTGTGACCGGACTGCAGACCATTGATGAATGGCCGTGGGAACTTGGAAAGTCTGCTGTTGAGATAAGACTGCAAGTTTCACCCTCAGGGCTGCAAGAGTCCATCCTTCAACCCGCTCAGTCTCCTCAGTGGTCATCTGTCCAGTAAAGTCTGGTTTATACTCAATTACCTGATGGTGTCGCGCACCAAAAATACCTTGTCTCCAAGCTCACAACGTGCCGCATGATCCGCGATATGAGCTTGTAGAGCTGATATTTTCATTGTACAATGTATCATAAATTAGGCATAACTGTCTTAACCCATTTTGGCGGGAACCCCTTTTGGTGTTAGCATTATGTTGTGCTTTAGCTATTGAAAAATAGCAGATCTACAAGCTCATAGCGCGCCACCGAGTGGCGCGCTATGAACTTGTAGGTCTGCTATTTTTGAAAAATCGAAGAATGACTGACATAGAAACTTTGGGCAGTATTATGCGTGTCTTAAGTACCAGGTCTTATTACTTAACTCAAGACCTGGAGGCGTGATCAATGCCATTTGGCTATTCTGAGTGTGCAAACAGCATTGACCACGCCTCCAGGTCTTAAGTTAAGTAATAAGACCTAGTACTTAAGACACGCATAATACTGCCCATAGCTTTTTCAGAAAATTGTCAGGATGTAGAAGACATTTTTAGAATCTGATCTCAGGTCAAAATGGGTTAACTGCCCCAGTCTGTCTGACTATACCCTCAGGGCAATCAACCCTATGCTGTCTCGTCTGTCTATCTAGGATTCTAGCGGAATACCTCCTCCTTCCTGCCTGCATGGGGACTGCCACAGGTGCTGTATGTAAGTGAGCTGGCACGTCACGGTGACAGTTTTCATTTTAGAAGGTCCTTTCCACTTCAACGTCCCAACGCAAAACTATCCGGTTTGTCTGTGAGAAAGACATGCTGTGGTGGTTGGCAGGATTCCACAGTATACCGAAAAGAATATCATTCTAGTCGGCTACTGTCTTTTGTAAAAAAAAAAGCATTGTAAAAACTACATTTTTTGCTTGTTTGAGTGAATTCATGATATATCATATAGTCTCTCAGTTCCTTTCACTTTCGCTTATTTGCTTCACTGCTTTTATACAACATTCATAACATAAGAATGTTCGGTAAGACGTAGTTTATGTTAAGGTTGGGTCTATGATGCATTTTAAACACTTTTATATTGCAATATAATGCACTTATAAGGCATTATGACACTTGTTATAAATGTTTAGAATTATGCATAACAACTTATAACGAGATCTATGAAATATTATAATAATATCATTTATAAGTGCTGCTGGTCATAGTTAATGCATTATAAACTGAGAGGAACGGCACATTAGTTCTACATGTACCAGGTAACACTTTACTTAAAGGTCAGGTCTACAATCCTTATAACAACATTTACAATGCATTATAATGCATCATACTCCATACACTTACAATACATCATCACTCGTTGTTTATTTTATAATGATGCATAACGACTTATAACAAATACACTTTATAGCTATTGTTATAATGCCTTATAGTTATAAGCGCATTATAATGCGTTTGCCCTTAAGTAAAGTGTTAATGAATGTCGTTGCTGTCTAACTCCATTTTTGAGGTTTTTGATATTTTTTTGGCATAAATCAGTGCTATTGAACACCCTTTACGTCTGTGTGTTGTTTCGAAAATATTGAACCAATGGAAAGTAGTAAAAAGTGCTTTGGACAAAACCTCTTAACTCCATTGGACCCTCAACTAACTCGCAACTAACTCCACCACCTCTCCCCCTCTCATGGAAGTATAATATATAAAGTTACAACACCAACTTTGATGAGGCAGTATTGCTTTGTTTTAAAAAAATATAAGGTTTTCTTAATTTCCTGAAAAACGTATATTTTTCCTAACCCGAGTTATGAGGTTTCCTCCCGACAGCAGAGATATCATATATCTTCTGAGTTATGTCAAATATAAATGTCATCCCTTTCTCCTGTGTCTCTCTTACTCCACACCTCTTCTGCAGACTCAAAGAAAAAGCTACAGATTTACAAAACAACAATCACATTGGGGCAGTATAGCCAGCTGGGTTCCAGCCTGAATTCGCTGCATTCCGTGGATTTGTTTTGTCACTTGCTACTCAGTCTGGCCAGCAGGCAGCAGACTCGCATTTCATTACATAACGTCACCTGTTACGTAGCCACGTTGTTGCTGATACATCATCAGCCAGGAACACTCTGTCCATGCTTTTCTCACTCGAAACTCGAGAGTAAAACCCCAAGCCCCCAGTAAGGCTATCTAACGTTGAAGCTGCCACTACCTACTGGCGAAATGTGGAATTGCAGCACTTTCATGGAGGTGGACGGACGTTCATGACGTCACGTGCGTAAGGCTAAACTTCTGCTCGCTCGAGCCATTGAGTTATAATTGTGCTGAGCTTCGAAACGCAACTGAGCAACTTCCATTGAAATGAATAGCGGGGAAGGCGGGGCTAACGCTCCGGTTCGGTCTCTATCCTTTTATTACTCTATGGTAAAACCTAAATGTAAAAAGTAAACACTCATTTGATTCAGTAGTCCACTATGTCAGATTCAGTAGTACAAAACAACGGACAGCTGTATGGGGTGACTTTAGTGAATGATGTGTGCGTTGCAGGGCAACAGCATTGGTGCACAGTGCGCATTGATACGACGTCAAACTGGTGTTTTTCTTTTCCTCAAGCCGCACCACAGACCAATCAGAAGCCAAGGGTCGATTTCACCCGTTTACATGTCCCGCCTACCTTAGAGATAGGACCCTGTCCAGACTGAGTAGCGGAGTGACAAAATAAATTCACCCAGGCTAGGGGCAGTAGGCCTGGGTTCCAATCCGACTCGAGGCTCTTTGCTGTATGTCATCGCCACTCTCTCCTGTCTCTCTGTTCACCATCTCTAGCAAAATAAAAGTATACCTGTATGCCAAATAATACAAAATTACGATAATCCCAAAATGATAATACTAACAATCACTGTGTACAAGCGATAACGTTTGAGAGAACTTCAACAGTGTTAGGCCTCACTCAGACCTTTACTGCATTGCTGTATGCTTGTTGGATGAATGTTGTGTAGTGTCATGGCCGCCCCAATGCATTTCCAATGGAAGTCACATGGTTTCTAGTCCACATTTTGGACTACAAGCTGTTGTATGGCTTTCGGCTGTGTTTCGACTGCGCCCCTCCCCCTCATACAACACAAATGTTGTGTCAAACCATGTGACTCCCATTGGAAATGCATTGGGGCGGCCATGACACTACACAACATTCATCCAACAAGCATACAGCAATGCAGTAAAGGTCTGAGTGAGGCCTATGACACACTTGCGTCCTGTGTCTTCTGTGTGTTATGGCCGCCTCAATGCATTTCCAATGGGAGTCACATGGTTGGAAGACACAACCGTGTTGCATGGCTGTCTTCTGCCCTCCCTCCCCCCATGCAACAAGGTTGTTTCTTCAAACCATGTGACTCCCATTTGGAAATGCATTGAGGCGGCCATGACACATAGAACACACAGGACACAAGTGTGTCTTGCGTGTGTCTCACGGCCACGCTACACCAGGCTTTTCTCACGTGTTTACCCTAAACGTGTGGCCCGCGCGTGCGTTTTTTAAAATAGGACTGGACCTAAATGAAACGCACGCGCGGGAGAAAACGCGCAAGAAACGCGCGAGAAAAGCCTGGTGTAGCGTGGCCGTCAGGTGTGAGTGAGGCCTTATAAAGTGCAGAAGGGTTGAAACCCCGTGATACTCAACAGAGGAAACTATAGTCTCACTACCAGGTAAATGTTGATGGTTATAGGAGAGTGAAGCCCTTTAATCTGTAATTTATTCATCATTACACATTATTACATTATTCATACTGGTGAACAAGGACCACTTCTACAGAGGGACGTTCACAACATACATATTACATTATTATTTTTATATACAGTGCAGTGCATTACAGTGGATCTTTATAATGTGTATTACCTGGATGAAGGGAGGGAGGGAGGGAGAGACCTTGGGGGTGGTGGGGGGGGTGGGATGGGTTGCAGGGAATTCATCGAGTGGATATGTGGGGGTTGTGATATTCAGTTGTCTTTTTTCCATTTCATCTTTTTTTTGTTTTCTTTCTTTGTTTTTTGTTTGTTTTTACCACAGTACAGTTTGTTCTATAAAAGTTAAACCATAGAGAGATAGAGTGCCACGTTTTTAAACAGCTACTGTCAGGTGAACCTACTGTAAGTTGACTCTTGTGGGATTATCAAAGGAGATATGTTTCTAAGTTTGTTTTTCTTTAGTTCATGAGATGCTATAGAGAAAGAGAGAGATAGAGCGAGAGAGAGATAGAGATAGAAAGAGAGAGAGAGAGAGAGAGAGAGAGATGCTATAAAACATTCTAAGATAGTCGACCTCCCCCCAGGGTGTATGATGACCCTGCAGGGCAGGCCGAAAAGGTCAAAGGTCAGGTCAGATCAGCGTGCATGCGTGCTGCAGACATTCAGACGTGGTGTGGTCAGCCATCTTGGGGAAAAAATGACCAACCCCACTATTTCTCCTCCTTATGGTTAGGCATCATTTTTGGTGCTTTCCCTTTTTATATATAAAAAATACAAAACATAACAGCGAAAAGAATTCAATTTTTACTCCAGTTTACTCCCTTTTTCATTTTCTAAAACTCTTTTTGTTGTTGTTGTTCTTTTTTTTGGTTCTTTTTTGTTCATTTAGATTTAGTTGTGTCTTTTTTATTTCCCTTTTATCTTCCCGGCACTTACATATTGACAAAGTATACAATATTTTACAACTGAACAAGACTGAAAGGTATAACATTTGATTTATCCAATCAGATACAAGGCCCAGATCCCATATTCAATTAGAGAAGTCAACTGGAAGCTAACCAGTAGGAAGCAACACAACAAGCCTATGGTGTGAAAGGAGCTGTCCAATAGCAGCTCTGCATTAACATGAGCACCCGCCCTCAGGGACAGTAGGTTCCGCTGGTTTGTCCAGCTTGATGTCAATCACTGAAATGATAGATGTAAGGAAAACACAGATGAATGAGGAAGAGCATGACTACCCTAATGGCCTCACTACTGTTGTTCAAATCGCATCGAAAAACAAACTTGAATGGGTCTCTCTTGTCTCTCTCTGTTTTACTTAAGTACAAGTATCAATACTGCAATATAGAAATACCCTGTTACAAGTAAAAGTCCTGAATTCAAAGTGTACTTGAGTAAAAGTACAAATAAATAAATGGTGCATTTATATAGTGCCTTTATCCAAGGTGCTTTACATAGATTGTGCATTGTGCATTCACCCATTCATACACCGATGGCGGCGGAAACCATGCAAGGCACCAACCTGCACATCAGAAGCAATTCGGGGTTCAGTGTCTTGCTCAAGAACACTTCAACACTAACTCTGGGGGAGCCCGGGTTCGAACTGGCAACCTTGTGGTTACCACCCGGCCACTCTACCCCTGAGCCACCGCCGCACAAAGGTATTGGCATCAAAATGTACTTGCTACTTTTACTACTTACTTACTACTCAATATGCAGAATGTTCCATTTCAAGGCATTCGAACATGGGGCTAAATATGTATTTTTTTTTTACACAAATTTTTATAGCGATTTATTATTTTATTATTTATTATATGATACAAAAATCATATTTAGCCCCATGCCCCCCTGTCAAAAATAGCTAAAATCGCTAAAACGAAAGAAAGCAGCAAATGAAAAAATATTAACACTCATCATTTACTTTCTCTAATAACAATCTAAAACATGAGCCTTTGTTGAAAAAAACTAAAGTTGTCCTTTAAGTAAAATATACTTAGTTACTTTTCACCACCGAGGAAAACAGATGAATGAGGAACCGTGCCGAATCAACCCCTCCGAGGGCCCTGGCGCTATACCAAATCAAAAGGCCCCGTGCACGCACAATTCGCTCACATGCATGTGATTTGCGTGCACGTAACACAATCAAGAACAATACTTTTTGCGTCCAGTGAATGAACGTGCGTGCATTCAGCGCACCGCCAGCACTATCGCCCTTTGCTATTGACGATATGCACACGGCTGCCATCTTGCCAGCAAGGTGCTACACCTAGTAGCACCTTGCTGGCAAGATGGCACCTAGCAACTTCCCATAGACAACCCATTCATCCACACAGAAAAGTCCTATCTAATTGTATTAAATAACGTCAAACTCACCAACATTGCAGCTGTACGAAAAGCTTGAATTATCGTCTTACTATCTGCAAAGTGTTTGTTTCATAAAATTCCACCGTAAACATGTTGTGAGCTACTTCCTGTCAAGAAATTCCTTGCAGATGATTATTTTTGTAAGTGTCAGAGTTTGGAAGCACTCGTCTGTAAAGCAACCTCCTGCTGCCTCCTGCATTATGTGCAAATTCAAAACAGGT